>NC_084949.1:13053692-13291192 GCF_949316205.1 Platichthys flesus
TCTCCTCAATATAGGGATGTTGCTGTACACCTCCATTATCAAGTACTTCTGTATAAATAACTTAATGGATAGAAACTTCCTGTTGGTTCAGCAACTGTATGCAGCCTTTAATGTCCTCATGATCCTCAACACAGTCTCAAACATTGACTGTACAAATATGGTGAAGCCAAATAATCTTGATCGCCCCCCTGGTGGCTGCCTGTCTCATAAATCCAGCCACCCACCAAAATAATGATTGACAACTAAGACTGACTCATGATTGGTCTATCAGGGGGATATTGATGGGACTTCGATACTACTCCTTGCAGACTCTGGCTCCAAATGCGCAAAATCACATGGAGACATGTCTTCCATCTTTATATACAGAGTTTGGCTTGAAACCGGTTTCCTCCCCTTACCGCTGACATATTTCTATGACTTCCATGAGTCTCATGTCGCATGCGGCTCTCTCCTCTGTCAGAGTCCCAACCCCCCTGTAAACTTGTGTCTCACCCTGTCCAGACACGCTCGGTTCTTTACACTCCTTAATCGATGCGTGATTATCTAACCGGATCTTCACCTTGCCGCTGTGCGCCTTGTTGTCCAGAACAATCTGGAAGAGTGAGTAGACAACACAGAGTTCATTCCCATGAAGCTGTACATATATTCTCGAAAATGAATGAATGTATAATCTAACAGAATGTAAGTAGTCAGATATATTGATGCTAATTGTCACTGACACAGAATCCTTCAGTTAAGATAAATTGGATCAGTGTTGAAGAAAAAACCACGATGTCTATACTAAACAATGTAGAAAATGTGGTCCTTTACTCTGTCAATAGTTAACATAATAATTAGCACATGACCATATGGCCAAAGAAGTCAGTGTCTAATGCAAAATAGAAAACTCATTATATCAAATAGAAGAAAATAATACACTAAAAATATTGTAACACAGCGACGGTCAGGGTTGTCTTCTCATAACCCTTCAAATAAACGCTTGAAAAGGTGCTTGAACGAGGCAGCCTCTCAAATCAACCTGTAATCCATCAGCTTCGTTTCAAGCCTTCGTAGGATTTGTTCTCACCGTTATGTAAAAGGTGTAGCAGTCTGGGATCTCGTTGTTGATGATGGTCTGTATATTGATTGCCTTCAACTGGAACTCTATTGTGACATTAATGAGCCTTGAAACAGAGAAGACAGACATTAAATAAATCATTGTATTTTAGTTCAGCTAAAATGAGAATATAACTTTGAAGATACTAACACATATCTGGTAAAAGTCCCTTTTATTCAATTTTACCAAGTGCATTAGAAAATAAAAGACCCTCATGGACAGTATTGTATGCTGTGTATAAAGTGTAAGAGGTTGCTAAATAAGCAGGCATACCATTATTGTACCAGTGTTATATCCAATGTAATGTATTTGTATTGGTTAATTAATTGAAGAAGGTTTTCAATTCGATATGTGGATTTAATTTGAAACTTGAAATATGCAGAAAATAAAAGACTGTTTACGAGTTCATTGATGTTATGCAGCAAACTATGCCTACCTCTGTGTGTGTTTCTGGAAGTAAACCTGTGCCAGTGTCCCTGTACAGGGGCTTGAATGTGCGTGTGCAGCAGAGATAATTGATTTGTTGAATGTCATCCGCCATTACTACAGAAATAATCTCGGCGGCGGAGGCCAAACAAGGAGAAGCCGAAGCCATGCAAAAAAATGAAGCCTTACTTGTGGAACTTGAGCGTAAAGTTCTTGTAGTTGCTGCTGAGCGAAGAAGGGGGCACGGACAGAGGGTTCACACCTACACAGTCTGCAGAGGATAAAGAACAGGAAGAGAAGTGTCCTGCTGAGGTAATACTGGCATATGCTGAAGTTACAATCAAAGACAGGGAATGCATCTGAATTTCTGATCACTGGTAATTTCCAGTTTGCACATAGAGAGGACAAAATAAAAAACATTATGAAATCATGTCAGCAATATTAGACGTAACCGATTAGACAGAAATACAATGGGGCATAAGTTGGAGAAAGATTTAAACATGAAGTTATTTCCAATGCTGAACTCGCTTCCTCTTAGTTTGTTAATATCTGACTCAAACACATGTTATTAGGAGGAAGTAAGAAACTCTGAGGGTACGCAACAACATTCATGACTGGAACTGTTGGACATTTCAAAATTCACATTAAAAACACATGCACAAACGCTGTCGGTGCATATGAACTCTCACATAAATGCTGTAACAAAGCTAATACTCTAATACAAAGCTAGACATGCATATTATCATATACATCTCCTTAGTTGTGTATCTGCTACATCTCCCACCACTTATCACAGAATGAACAGCTTGTCATGGACAATGAAAGTTCACACATTAGCACAACACGGAGGCGAGAGCAGAGGGCTCCGAACCCTGACCTGTGCTAATCATGTGGTACAGTGTAGTTCACGTACCTGTGGAGATGTGTGGGTCTATAATAAAGGTGTCGTTGGCTGGGTCGATGCTTCCCTTCTTGTAGAACTGCTGGCAGAGGGAGAGCGCGCTGCCATTCACGCCAACACCGTACACGTATGCGTAGCGTCCCACTGTGGTCTCTGGTAAGGCCAGATACTGGAGGAACGGGGGGAGGAGAGTAATGAAGACAAAAATCCTGTGGCTTCATGAATCTGCCTCATAACCACACAGAGTTGAGATGAAAAAGGACTTGAGGAACTATAACAAAGAGGTGAACTTTCTGGTGAGAAGCTGAGATGAACTGCCAGTTCCATCTGACCTATGCATCTCATCCAGAAGGCAGCAGGTCGACTGGTCTTCAACCTACCTAAGTTAACTAATACCACACCCCTACTCCGCTCCCTTCACTGGTTACCAGTGGCTGCTCGTATCCACTTCAAGACACTAGTACTTGCGTACTGTGCTGCGAACAGACCGGGCCCAGCCTACATCCAGGAAATGGTTAAACCTTACACCCTAGTCCGTCCACTCTGCTAGCATTGGACAATCGTCCTGCTGCTCCCTCACTGCGAGGGACACCTAGCCACTCAACAAGCAGCCGTCCTGGCTCCCAATTGGTCGAACAATCTCCCCATTGACATCTGGACAGCACATCTGCCACCGCAGGCTAAAGAAATATCTGTTCCGACTACACCTTGGTTAAGAAGATGATGTCTAATAGCCTCTGGTGTTAACTCTGGTGTTTATAAGAAAAAAAAGAAAAAAAAATGCAGTTGGACTAATATATTGCACTTACATTTAGCACCAGTTTGGCTAGAGTGTGTCCATTTTGGTTCAAATCCCCAAACCCCCCCGGATCTAATGAAATTAAATGTGTTTTTTAAGGACACATTTGAGCCCTGGTGAAGGTATGTGCTCTACTGAGTGACTCTCTAGTTTCAAACTGAGAAATACAAGTTGGAGCAGTGCTAAGAAGTAGTTTCATATATTTAAGCAGCTTTCCATCTGTCTCAGGGCTTACCCGCTCCACGGCATAGGAGATGTGCTCATAGACATCGCGCTGCGTGTAAGCCGCAAAGGAGTCATCTGCGGACTCATCGTAGTCTTTGAGGAACAGATGCTTGAAGGTCATCGTGTTCTCCTCCTTGAAGGTCACCACCACCTGGTTACTGAGGCCAAATAGCACCAACTGCAGTGAAGAGGGGGGGAAACAAAGGAAGAGAGGGAAGACTGAGATATGTCCCTTGGAAAAGACAGGACAGAGGCAGCTGTGGCTAGGGAGTCAGAGCGGGCTGTCCTCTAACCAGAAATTTGGCGGTTCAATCCGTGTGTTCCCCATTCTCTGTGCCGAAGTGTCCTTGGGAAAGATACTGAACCCCAAATTGTAACCCTGACAGCTGTGTCGGCAGTGTATGAATGAGGTGGAACAGAGAAAGTGCTGCACATAGATGCACTGTATGAATGTGTTTGTGAATGGCTGGATGGCAAAACTGTGCTGTAAACCGCTTTGGACCAGTATACACTTTCACTAAAGTTCTGGGATGACGTACCTGAGCTGTGACAATGATGATCTTGAGCAGCTGCAGGCCCAGCTTAAATGGCTTGCGGCCCTTGGCGTGATATTTATCACAAGGACTCATGAAGAAGTATTTCAGCTTCCTGCGCAGGGCCTCCTCTCCCTCACCAGCCCCGATCCAATGACCCGCTCTCGCCGCGAGGAACTGATGGTTGTTGGCATGACTGTTGCTCTGATGCTCATGCTCGCCGCTGCTGTCCGTGGAGCCGTAGCGCTTCACCGAGGAGGACAGGCTTTTTTTCTCTGTGTGGAAAAAAACGATAGAATGTTTGATTTCTCAGTCGAACTCATAAAACTTTGATCTGTGAAGAAATAAATCTCAGTTAAAATTATAAGAAGGTCTGAATAAATGTATGATTAAGATTTTTTAATCTTGGACAAACAAAATAGTCGAAAGAACACGTCAAAAACTGTTTTCTCAAGGACGATTTCTTTGATTTTAAGTAATTTTTATCACAGATTTATGTGACAGGTGCTCATCTTACAGGTTTAGTTTGGTTTGAAGTAGTTATTTGATGCTATAGAACAGAGTACATATATATTTATGTCAGGTTAAGACACTCATGTTCCCCACTGGATGATTCCTTGCCATCCCTTTGGCCTTTCATCTTTAAACAAGTCATAATTTAATTTAGTTCAATGATAAAGTTCATGATCAAAGAAGCATATCTGCATTGTCAAAATAGAATGAAGTGATTAAACAAAAGAAAGATTCCAAGGGACTATAAAAACTGTCTCAGCATTGACTGAACTGAGTTTCCAAAGTACTGAGCACAAGTCGAGTCATTTCCTGAAAAACCTGACTCCACTCAACACCTCCTTCTACCTTCCAGCGACAGCGTCCAGTCAGCACCACATGCGCCGGAGTCTGAAGAGTCTGTCTTCAGCTTTCACTCTTTCACCTCAGTCTGACATCATCTCTTTGTCTCTCACTGTGTATGACTTTACTGCTCTTTTGACCCCTCTGGCACTTTGAGCATGTGCTCAACTCAGCTAAACATGTGATTTAACCCCTGTCGCTCCAAAGCTAAAACTAAGTTGGAATCAGTATGAAAAATGATCGGAAGTCTAGTTAAATTTTGAAATGATAGGCATATATATGTATTTCAACCAGTGGCAGTGAATAGGAAAAACAATTTTCCAAAGAGTCTGCAGACATCATAGTAGTTGATGACTGGTTGTAGAGGTGAGCTGATGAATCCAAGAAGTCTGATCTGTCAGGGTTTGACATGGGTAATAGATACTGAGTATATTAAGTATTAAGTTACATAGATAGATACACCTGTTTTACACATAAAGTATTCTTTCTACAAAATGAATAAAAAGGGCATTTAAATAAATAATATAATATATCTATATAACATTTTTAAACATTATTTGCTACTGAGTAGTTTTCCTAAATCCAAGGTGTAACAGTATTTTTTACGATATTTGAGGGTTCCATTGAATTTACACTGATTTTAATTTATTTAATTTATTTTCCTTGTGGTGAAACTTGTTGCTAATGCTCAGTCTGACCTCGATTAAAAAAGATCTGTTCTTATTTGGTCATTACCCCAGTCGCTGCAGTGTTTCCTTATTGTGTTCTTTTGTTTATTCAATGAGGAAGTGTGCCATTCCTGCACAAGTGACAATTTTTGTCACAAGTCAGATGTTACTGAGAGAAACTCTGTACTGAGTCAATGACCCCACTTTGAGGGTTTCGGTGTATGATGCATCCCATGTGATCAGATACAAAAACACACTATAACAACTATACTGGCAAGAGAACAAATACAACTTTTGTGAATTATATTCAAACTTTTTACATATCTATTTGACAAAATTTCATTCAATTAAAAAAACAGGACAATCCCTGGAGCGCCCAGATGTGAGGTGGCCCCTGGTTAGATCATGCAGGCGTCAGAACATGATGCATAAGTTCGGCTGCGGATAGCAAATGTTTTTAGCACATTGAAGTTGGCGTCTGCCCTTACCACCAAAAGCTCTAAATTATCATTGTCTTTCCAAGCCTTCATCAGTGTCTTCTACATGTAGGCCACCTCTTTTTCAATGTCTCCATTCTTTTGTTGTTTTCTTAAGGTGAATTCCTCGGACAATTTCCTTAATGCATTCTCACATGGGCTCAGTCAGACACTCCCAGATGACCAGACTGGTCAATTTAACTTAGATTAAAATGTGTGACTAAGCTAACGGAGCGGGGGATTTATGGTTGGAAACAAAACAGGTCAGTGTGTCATGTCTCTGCAGGGATTGACCGGCCTACCCAATAAGAAAACCACAAATCACATGGTAGGCTATTCATGCTGTCACATGTTCTAGCTGGCTAGACCAGGAAGAAAAAGGTCATTCAGTTTGTTCACTCACACTCAGCAAACAACTGAAAACCTGACTTGGTTGATGATGTTGGGCAGAGTTGAGGAACTTCTTTAAGTCTTACTATGTTGTCAAAATCAGCATGGCATGGTCAGAGGAACCGCTGAGTCAGGATGACTCCAAACTCCCAACAAACTCAATAAGTCAGCAGAGCAAACCAACAGCTTAGCAGAGCTGTGCCATGGACATGAGAAGTGAAACAGGAGGAACACTCCACTGGCGTTCAGTATTAGTCAGCATCAACTGTAAACAGAGGAACCTTCTGCAGAATCACTACGGATTGGCACACTGGCAATCAAACAATCAAACCAATGGTGCTTGACAACTTTTCCTGTTTTTAAACATGGTGCAAAGCTTAGTTAATTTAGTTTGAGAGAGGACCAGTTCAGCAACTGTAACTAAGAGAGAGGAGTTCCTCAAAGTTACATAAAAATCCACATCAAACATTACTGACAGCATTAGAGGAGTAATCACTATTTTTGGTTTGGACTTTTTACCACGATTCGTTTTACTCAAAACAGTTATCCAGTAATCCTGCTTCAGGAGACAAGCAATGTGGCTACAAATTCCATCAGGATAAAACATGTGTTAATAGTCGAATATTGATAATTACCCTGATAAATGTCACAGTTTTTGCTCCTGAGTGAAGTTTGTGGTTTGTTTGTTCTTGATGAGTCAAATAAGTGGAGTTCCACTCCAAGGTAAATAGACTCTTCAGATTCAAGATATAACCTGACACCTTATGATAAAAATATTTTACCCCCCCCCCCCCCCCCCCCCCTGCAGACACACACACACATACAGCTGCAGACAACACAGATATGTAGGAGCTCTCAATCACTTGGCTGTGTCTAAATTAGCCGAGAGCGACAGCATAGTAATTAACTCAGCTACGGCGGAGGCAGGTGAGGGGCCCTGGCTTCGACGGGGGTGGATGCGTTGGTGAGAAGAATGAGAGACAGCTAAAAGAATCCAACCACTTAACATTTAGTGTTGAAAATAGGTACAGAGACCAAGAGCACACATATCTCTGATCAGAGTGTGTCGATCGTCTCGGCAGATAGCAATCGGGCAATCAAAAGTGGGTGCGAGCCGCCGGCCGTGCCGCCGTGTTTGACAGCGTCGCTCAAGCTTTATTAATCTCAGAAAATAATCTGGCTCTTCCGGTTAGGGTTGGCGAGTTGGCAGAAATACCGATGTAGCAAACTCCCTGACAAACAAAGTTCAGGGGTAAAAACAGAACCTCCTTGGTGGAAAAATCTGGATCAGTCATCAGTGGAAGCGTAAACAGTTTAAAAATACAAAGTGAAATGTTCAGTTCATTCCAAATTAATAAACAAACATACATTCCTCTGTTCTCCTCTAATGGAAAGTAATTATATTGTTATTGGGAGGAAAACTCGGAAACACTTCTGCATGTGCAAGTGCACAAGACACAGACCACCATGCTTTAGTGATTTAGGTCAACTGACCCTTTAACTTGAAGTGTATTGCCCGCATAGTTTGTGTGATGCTACACAAAGAAGCCATTGTGTGTGCGAGCCTCATAGCTCCTTAAAGATCACAAGTTGAGATGAAGATAGCTACTTTTCTGAATTTCCCTCTGGATTAATAAAGTCCCCATCTATCTATCTATCTTTTACAATAATATATTCACTTTCAAACTTTTACGCACACAACCACATCTGACTGTCTTAGAATGGTAGTAAGGGGACATTCACTTTAAAATCGTTCTTGTAATACGAATGTTACAGAGGCTGTGAATGAACTTTCTCATTCAAGTCAAATCCCTCACAGGGACACAGTCAAAATTCATCTACCCCACAATCGCTAACCTGCAAAACACTGCAGACGCAGCCATGCGTAAGACAGGCTTATGAAAGAGCTGTTATTCTGCATGACAGAGTCTGGGCCTGTGGATGCACTTCAGGAGATTTGTCAGTGGGTGGGGGCTGATTTTGGAGGAACAGTCTCATTAAGACCAACAATTCACACAACCACTGTGACCTCTGAAATAGGTGGGGAAGTTCCGAAAATGATACCAGATGCCGAATGCCTCCGATGCAGCAGAAAATGTTCGGTAGGGCATGATGACTATGCAAATCTATGTACCAATCGCAAACCATGTATGGAGTGGCTTACGGTAGTGTAGCCTTGGACAGAGTTCCCTACGATTTTGCCAGAGAATGACCCACAAGTAAAATGTAACGTACGTAAGACTTCAGTTCCGGGGGATGGAATATTAGTGTTGACATCCACAACACCGGCATTCTCATGAAGCATTTGAAAAATCATTAGCAAAGAGCACGAAGATGGAAAAATGGAAAAAACTGCAGTAGCAAACATTGGAAATCGAAATTCAAACGATGCGCTAACTTCCACAAAGACGGCCCCAGAAGCAAGAAAGGTAACGGGAAAACATGTTGAGTTTATTGTTGTGTATACTTAAGATCTATTTATTGATTTGTGTTCTTTTTCCGTTATGACTGTGCCACCGGACCATAAAAAAAGTTATACTGAATTTATTCTCTGGAAGTATTTGTTGTCCTGATGTATCACTTTCATTCATTCTAGCATCAATGCTTTCGCCTCTGTGCGATTCTGTTTTGCATCGTCTTTCTTTGTATAGTGTGTGTTCGATTTTTGTATTGCTTTTGCTTTTTCTCCATTTGAAATTTACAATGCCTAAACTACATTATTTTCTGTTTTTGTTTGATGCTTGTTCAACAATAAGTGTATGCTGCTCAATCCTCGCTCATTGTTTTAACTGGAAATTACTTTATCTTGCCTCAGTATGATTGCTGCTGTCATATACATTACTATCCATAATAAAATTCAACAATCAGTATGAGGAAGATTAGGCATGTCTGACTTGGCTGGCTGACCTTAAGTCCTATGAGGAAGGATGTGTAGCAGGGAAGTATAATGCAAGACCAATCTTTCACTGGTATTAAATAGTTTGACTCGGTTGACAATCAACAGGTGATGTCCTTATAACATCTCTGATTGTGTGTCCGTGTGAGGACTTGACTCGTGGAGAAGAAAGAAAAAACACTCAGGATTTCAACATAGTAGTCATCACAGAGACAGAAGTGCCTCGTGATACTGAAGCTCACAATACACCGAGGTGACATAATGTCTCAGATGGGCAACAACAACAACAACAACAACAACTGTGTCTAATGAGCAACACAGCAGTGTCTTCTTGTGTCCAGATGACAGCGTTAGCTAAAGTGAAATGTGCTTTACCTGGTGAGTCCTGGATTCCTGTCGCAGCCATGAAGTCCACTTTTTAAAAAGACAGGTAAATAAGAAGATCGCAGCTGGAGCTGAAATCAGCTGTCTTCACTGTGTGTGCGATGAGTGTGTTCGAGAGCGTCACGGTGGAGAAGCGGACTGTACGTAGCACTGTCTGTCACAGCCTGACTTCCGCCCGTGTCATGTGACTGGCACCACGTGACCAGAGCAGCCAGCGATCACACCAGATTCACCAGCAGCCTGAAGCAACTCTGCTGTCTCCTCACAGTCCCACCTATAGGCAGGATATACACATTATTACACACTTACAGGGGTATATAAGTTCATTTTAAAAACTTTGAGAACATCTGGTACAGGGGATTTGTCACTCTGATTTGAATCTGAATATGTTTGGACATGTCATTTTTTATTTTGAACAATGTGCTTACATTTAGTAAATTTATTTGTTTAGATTTCTTCATTCATTTGTTAACTTACCTTTGAAGTTCGAAATATCTTTATATCATTTTATGTAAGGCCGACTGTTATTCCTATGGCTCTAAATAAAGTTATGAAAAACTGTCACACTGGTTCAAGCAAGACCGTATTAGGCTGACAGTTTCAATGTTTTTAAGGCTAGAATCGAATGGATTTTCAGGGGCCAGGGTGAGAGTAGAGAGTAAAAAAATTGCCAATACCAATGAATTTGCTAATGTATAGAGAAAAATCATTGACAAATATTCCCCAAATGGCTTTAGGTACATTTCAGTATCGGATTCACATTGAGGAGAAAAACATTCTGAGATTTCAAGAATATAGTCATAATTTAACGAGAAAGAAGTCTTTATATTACAAGAATAAAGTCTTATATAATTGTATGAGATTAAAAAACAAATTGGGGGCGGGACAATGAGCAGCAAGGAGAGCGCGTGCTCGTTGGATTTCCACTTGAAGCAATCTCACTGTTTCTTGAGAGACTATGAAACTAATTTGATTTACACGCAGACATTCACAACGATAGTTTTACATTCGACCACTAACAAAACATTTCGTCCTCCACAAAAGAAGGTATTTCCTGCAAGTCTGTGTGTCTCTTTGTTCAGAATAGACAGAGCTCCAGAGTATTTCATTATTTGTAAAACTAAAGTAGAACTTAAGATGTACCACATTCCTTTATAATGCGGGCGACAGGTTGACCTTTAGATATTTTCTCTGAAATAAAATGCATTCTAAAATTATGACTTTATTCTCATAATATCTGTACGACTTTATTTTCAGATTTTTTTCACTTTAAGTGGCCTTTAAACTCCATTGTGTGATACCAATATTAAGATTTGTATGTTATAAAACATTTAGATGCAACTAAACTCAATTGTGGAATAAGTCAGATATTCCTTCCATCACACATTTGTGGTTCACATAAACAGAAACAGGAGCTCAGTGATGTGTTGTTTTGCCTCCTCTCGAACAAATGACTCATCTTCCCTCTCTGCTTTCCCAGCACTTCATTGTCCATTTACAGAATCCTGAAGAATGTGGCAAAACATCTGTACTGTCTTCAAACAGAAACACATCTTAATCCGGAAACACCTCTTCATGATATTTATTGACATTTCATCAGAACAAAATACAGCACAGGGCAGAGTCTTTGAAGGATTTGACCCCATCGGGCCTGTTAATACAGATGCAATTCATTTAATGTCTGTGGAAGATAAACCTTTTGATTTCAGGCTTTGATGATACTTTTTGTTGATTGCAGTCATTTTCATTTTTTAACTACATTGTATTGTCTTGATTTGAATTAACAATCCTCCATGCTTCTCCACACACACACACACACACACACAAACACACGCACGCAGGCACACAACTTCTTTAAAAGTTCTGTTGGAGTTATTATGGCTGCATGTTTACGTTTTGGCACACAAGCTTCTTTGTTGATCAAAACCTCAAGTCAGGACTGTTCTGTTTGTCAGTAATTCTCCCTTCAGTCAAAGTGATGAAACACACAACAATATTAACCTTTAATCTGTTTTGGCATCCATTAATCTGTGCTAACGTCATATTGTACGATTAATCTGTGGAAGACTGTTAACATCTGAGGAAAAAGAAACAACCCAATATAATTTGAGAAAAAGCTCTGATTTATATGATTTGTAATAAACCTTACTGGTCGGCCATGACACACTCAAACTCCAGGCTAAATCAATATTTGGAGTGCACACAGAGCACTATCCTATCGTGAGTCAAAACACTGTGAGTCATGCACGTACACTTACACAAACAACAGACAACTCATTTTAGACGTCATATTGTAAGGACCACCACTGTACTGAGTGAAAGCCCGGCTCTCAGATTTTCAGTTTGGAGGCAACAACTTGGAGATGCAACATGACTTTTTCTGGTCTATCGGTTCTTGTTCTTGCTTCATTCGGCTTCTTTTCTGTCAGCAGGTCGGTAGGTAAGTTCAAAAGAGGTAAACATCTCTGTTATGTTGAACATGTGTACGCGAGTTAACTAATAATGATAATAACATTAGTTCTATATCACATTTCAAATCAGTTGTTACAAAGTGTGTCATAAATTGGACAATTAACAACAAGGTGACAAAACATTAAAGACAAGACGAAAATGTAAGTGATTTAAACACTAATTATTGAATACAAAATCTAAAATCAAAGACAGCAGATAAAGTAATACAACATGATTTATAATTTATGGCAATAGAGAAAGAATTTTATTCTTTTTTAAATAGAAAAAACGATGTCAACTGTTACAAAGACATGTAAGACAAATGCCCTTCTTCTTTCTACAACCCATGCTGCGATTCAGTTTGGCATTTTTCTTAAATTTTCTTTAAGAACCACAGTGTGAATGTTATTTAAATCATGAACGTACCTCACTGTTACCTTCATATTAGGTCTCCACCTACGGAACATGGACAGTTTCATTCGCGCTGTGCAGCAGGTTGAGGACTCTGACCCTGGCCTGTCCCCTTTGGCTTTGGTCAGGGCCCTGCGGAGGACAGCTGGCCATGATGATGCAATGACCATCCATTTTCTGGGTTCGTCAAATAATCTCAGTGATGCTGAGGTTCTGGACACAGCCATCCTTAACGCCTCGTCTTTCAGCTTTTTTGACAAGGCCATCCACCACATTGTGACGGACTATGGAGAGGAACGTGGGGTGGTTCTAGCTCCAGACGGCACCACAGTTGCACTTGCTCCGTTACTGCTGGGAATCGAATCAGGACTGAAAGCCATGATTGAGGGGAAGCCAGCTGATGGCATCTTCCCTCTTACCTTGGCCAGGACACTTGGTCTGTCCTTCGTCAGCCTCCAGGACTTTCCAACACGTTATCGCATGGGGCCGAGTGGGTGCTGGGACAATGTAGAGCACCCTCAGGTGTTCAAGCTGTCTCTGCTTCCCACTCTGGCCACTGATGCCATGATTAATGGTGGCATGGATGGAGCTGTACTGGGCATGGACCTCAGCGATCAAAGTAAATCTGAAAAGCCGCAGGCCCTCAGTGAGATCTTGAAAGGATACTATAGTTTTACTTTGAATGAGGGGCAGGGCCTTGATGCTGTGACCAGGCACATAAGCCCGAGACGACGGGAGATATCTAGATCCCTTCTGGAGCCACTTGATCTACACAGCCAGGTGATGGAGACACTGGCATTGGTCTGGAAGCTGGAGAAGACGGAATGGATTGCTTGGGACACTGGAGTGGGGCAGGCAGTGAGGGATGGATTGCAGGCATTTGTTCACATATTCTGGGGTAAGTGATCCCAAAAGTATACCTGACTACAATGCAGGGCTGAACCCAAGGTCTATAAAATGGTAGCAAATTATGAAAAATGTCCACATTTGAGAAGGTGGAGCCAGTATATTTATTTAATAATCAAATTATTTTGTCATTAAACTAAACGATTCATTTACTTACATTGATGCAGCTGGAGCACATAAGTCTATAGAATGATTAAAGACCCAAATGTAAAATTGTCTTTGTTATTATTAAAAACTGTATTGTCAATGTCTATGGGGACTTTATTTTTTAGCCTTCAACAATTTCAAAACGAAAAGATAACAATAAGTCAGTTGATGCTTTGAAAAAATACATTTTTAAATGCAATGTTATAAAACTTTTCGATTATCATGCCTTTTACAGGAAGCAACATCAGTTTGTATTAAGACACCCAGTACACTTCTATCTGTTGCAAGATGCCGTATTAAACCACCAGCGGTCAGCAGTGTCTTAACCATCATCCTCTATCCTCTCCTCAGACTGCCCTCAAATCATCTCCCGTTGTCAGTGGGGGGCAAACTCTTACCAGGATACCCCCATCCCGCTGTCTTTGCCCCTCCACTTCCTGTATGTGCACCACACCTACGAGCCATCCTCACCCTGTCTGTCCTTCTCACAGTGCTCTCGTAACATGAGAGCCATGCAGAGGTTTCACCAGGAGGACCGCGGCTGGAGCGACATTGGATACAAGTAACCCAAAGATATACATAGTTGATTGATTGATTGGAAGGTAGTTAGGTTGGTCCGTAGGTAGGTAGGTGGGTAGGTTGGTTGGTAGGGTGTTGGGTAGCTGGTTTGTAGGTTGGTAGGTAGGTAGGTAGGTAGGTAAATAGGTTGGTACGTAGGTAGGTAGATGGGTAGAGAGATAGGTAGTTAGGTAGGTAGGAAGGTAGGTAAGTAGGTAGGTAAGTAAATAGGTTGGTATGTAGGTTGATACACCTGGAGAAAGAAAGGCAATAACTACAGTTTACCATTAAAACTAGAAAAAGAGGGAACTAGCCTGGCTCTGATTAACTTTCATTCATGCACCAATGCATTTTGTCACATGTATTGTACATTCAAATTAATTTGCATGCCTGAATATTTGAAACATTGTCTTTATAAAACACGTTCTCATTGTTTTTCCATAGGTGTTGCTGAGCTTACTTTTGTATTGTGTTTTGTATTTGCATTGAGCTGCACTGTCTCTGTGCCCTCAGCTTTGTGGTGGGCTCTGACGGCTACGTCTACGAAGGCAGAGGCTGGACGTACCTCGGCACTCACACCATGGGCCACAATAGCCTCGGGTATGGGGTGTCAATCATTGGTAACTACACTGCCACCCTTCCCTCTCGCCACGCCATGGACCTGTTGCGCCATCGTCTGGTCCGTTGTGCAGTAAATGGAGGAGGACTGTCTGCCAACTTCACCATCCATGGCCACAGGCAGGTGGTAAACACTGCCTGTCCTGGAGATGCCTTCTTCTCTGAAATAAGAAGCTGGGAACACTTCAGGGTCTGACAGGAGGCCCACTGCCACTTTATTCATCTTACACATCATCGCATTATCAACGCTTTGTTAACTGTTTAATTTTGTTAACTTTTTAAATAGTTTCACTACATGAAATGGACATTTAATCCTCCATCATTTTAATGAAGATGCGATCAGATCCATATATTCCAGTGCAGGATAAAATAAAAATCAAGTGGATCTCCCTGCTCACCAATGATATAATAGTGATTCTAAGGCACTGATCTCAGGACTAAGATGAATTAACATCCAGAACACATCGAATGTACAGAGATCCTCAGGATGTTAGGTGAGGTGAACCTCTTGATTCAACAGCTGTCACTATTTAAAGATTTGAGTTTTTGATTCATGGTGAGTAGTACGAGACATAAATGTTTTTTTTCCCCGAGGCAAAGAAAGCATAAATAGCTGGATTTCTGATGTACTGCTAACTGGAGGTTTTAAGAACCTGCCGGTTGATCGATGTCATGAATCATCAGGGATGTATTCATGTAAAATCATATTTTTTCTCCTCCAATAAAAAGTCTGCCACATCTTATAAAATAGATTGTTTTTGTCATTTGCACCTTCCATCAAAAAGGGGGGGTTGTCAGTGTGAGTACATAATGAAAGAAATGATATTGCTTTACTGCACTTAAGCAATAAACCTACTGAGTGTCCTTCAGTGCTGGATCATTTCTATGGGTGCGTTCCACTGAATCAGCATCTGTGTTACAAGAACCAATCAAAACGCAAACAGACCTAAATGTTGCACAATATTTTAGCCTATAACTGACCCACGTGACCTTGCATACGTGACCCTGAAAGAACCTGTTAACTTTGCAGAGTTTACTGTAACATGGTTGGATGCAGCGGATTAAGTCCTGGGGAAGCCTCTAGTTCAACTAGAGAGGCCAGCCTCATGACTCAGCCTGTGGCTCCAGCTCAAGACAAAGAACTTCATATGACGTGTTTGATTGTGTTTGTCAACATGGTGCATAAGAAAGAAAGTGAGAGCTAAGTGGTTTTTTACTGCAAAATATATTTAAACTCTTACATCCACTATGATGTAAGATATGTTTATGGGTAAATATAATAAAACATAGAAAATATGAAAATCAATAAAGTATGGACACTGTACAATTTTTGTGATAGGGTTCTGTTCCTTTGATTCAGCGAGACTCTACTTCTGACGCACCTAGGCCTTTCCATAACAAAATACACGTGCTCCATGTTTTTTTCTCATTGTTTTTTAATAGGGATGTACTGTTCTGTCTAAGAGAGATATTCTAATGGGCTTCATGTAATTCACAGCTCCCGAAAATCCTGCTAGACATGTTTCACATCCAGGCAAACTTTAGAATCATATGACTGAGCAGGATATGTGAGGGCATATGGGTGTGTGTTTTATTTGTATCCTTTCGAACCTCTTGTACTTTGTCACACCCATAGACTCACCTGTACTGTCTTGTTTCCCCTATAGTTCTGTTTGTTTATTATAGTTTTTTTACCTGCATGTCAGAAATGTTGCTTTCTAAAGTGCTGAAGAAAAAATAGAACTAATGGAGAATAGATATACACACTCAAAACTGCAGCAAGCATGTTCAGTATTTTTGCATCAACACTATCTGAAGCCATCACCTTCACTTTCTGTTTGAGTGTAATTTCATTGGTGGTAAACATGGGATTATCTGGAATATCCGACCTCAGAGGACACGTGGCTGTGTAATCTGAGGTCTGGGTGTCACAGTTTAACTATGTTATCAATGTCATTAAAAGTGAACTCACAACGATATTGAAAATGAAAGTTTTGGGCTTCTCTTCTGAGGTCTGAAGTTCCAAAAAATCACATGTTTAGCAGTGAAACTGAAAGTATACGGATTCATATATATAGAGCATCTCTGCTTAGTTCAACACCACAGACAGAACAGACTGTACCAAACCTTCCACATTCCAGCATCAACAGGACCATCAGAGGAGTAACAAGAACAATGGGTGAGTTGTTTTACTGCTCATTTAACTTGTTTAGATAGAAATATTTATACTACACCTAATTGCTAAAGCTTACCTAAAACTCTATATGTATATGTATTATACATAATTTCTATGAATGATTTCCTGTTTTTAATTGAGTAGTATTAAACAACCTCTTTTATTTCTGGTGTTGAAGCTTTGCCTTTGTTGTGGCTCTCCTTTATGACAATGTGTTGGATATGTGACAGGACTTCATGTATCAGGACTTCATGCTTTGTTCTCATGTCAGTGCGAAGGTGTGTCTACACAAGTAAAATATAATCTAATAAAAACTGAACATGTGCAGGTTATGGAAACATCCGATCGGTTGAGACCAGTGGAGCTTCATGGCAAACTGCTCAGCAGGACAGCCTGGGATATTCAGGTAAATCACTGCAGTGGAGAAACAACCCCTGCTGATTCAATGGAAAACAGGAAAATATCTAAACCATTGCACTGACAGGCAAACAGGTTTGTTTGTGTCTTGGTTGCAATAATGAAGTGTCTTTATTTCTCTCTATAAGGTGTAAATGCATCACACACAATGGCGCAGACGGACATGGGCAGAATGAGTCAGTTCAAGTCCAAAATCATGAGAGTCGGTCAGAGACACGGAGTCGACCCTGCTCTCATTGCTGCCATCATCTCGAGAGAGTCCAGGGCTGGAAATGCACTTCAAGACGGCTGGGGAGACTTTCACAACGCCTGGGGACTGATGCAGGTTAAAAAAGCTGCTTTGGTTTTACACACATCCTCCGAGTAGAGCTTCATATTAAAATACAATGACGTGTTTTTTCTAGGTTGATGTTAATCCCAATGGAGGTGGACACACTGCTAAAGGTGGATGGGACAGTGAGGAACACCTCAACCAAGGCACTGAGATCTTGGTTTATTTTATTAACCGAATCAGCAATAAGTTTCCTGGCTGGAGCAGAGAGCAGCAGCTGAAAGGTTCGTTTCACAGAATTTGTTCAATTGTACTTTAACTTCACTCTCGATTTAACTTTGTTTTCATGTGTGTCTGCAGGAGGGATAGCAGCCTACAACATGGGGGATGGGAATGTGCATTCCTATAGTGGAGTAGATCAACACACAACCGGTGGAGACTACTCCAATGACGTCACAGCCAGAGCTCAGTGGTACAAAAACAATGGTTACTGAAGCTGAGCAGTTTCCTGAAAGTCATCAATGAAACATCATATTGTGTGTACTGTGTCAAAACCTGGGCTAAATAAACGTGATGCAAAGTGAAACTACAGTACCTGTGTCTCGATGTGATCATTTGTGGAGCAGTAATTGATAATCAGGATTAAGATCAGGGGTTCCCAATCTTAAAAAAAAAAATGATGATGCCAGAGACTCAGGACCCCAGTTATTGCAGACAATATAGACGAGAGCTAGTTGGCAGTAAAGTAAAAAATCTCTGTGCACATTTATGATGCTGTGAATCAACTTATAGTTGACGCTGCACCTGACACTACAAAATATGCCATTTTTTATTGGTTTAATATGTTATGGAAATCTTTTCCTGACCCTTCCTCTGTGAGTCACTCCCTAAGGATGCCGTGGTTTGGAATGGCGGATTTTGATCATTTAAACCATTCTTAAGCTGAGTTCGGTTCAGTTGCTGGACCCCTATTGTATCATTGTCCTTCTTCCACGACTTCATATGATACCAAATACATAAAAGGTCTGTCCTAAGGCATTTATTAATGTCTCACTCAGTTAAATTCCTGTAATAATGAATGTGATACTTTCCACTTCCAATCATCGAGCCTTCAGATTCAGTGGCTGACATTCTCCATTTCTCAACTCTCGACGTGCTGCTGAATAAACTAAATCACCAACATTCTTGTATATAAATAGAGAACAGTAGCACAGCTACATTTTTTTACAAGTGAACGAGTAAATAACCAAGCTTTGTTCAAAATAATCTCCCACCACTGTGCTGGATAATGTGAGAAGGGCAAGAACAGCATTGTTCTTTCCTCAGTGACCTAAAAGAAATCTAAAATATAAACAACTATCGCTTTTGGATGAAAGATTTGACTTCACAAATACGACACAGTCAGTGGCTTCCTGCTCCCCCTGCTTGTAGAGGAGGCTTGAGACCGAGTCAGTGGTAGGTGCAGTGGAGCTCCTGGTGCTGCCGCAGCTCCACTCTGTGCTGGAAGCTGTAGGGGCAGCGGGGGCAGCGGTAGGGACGGTCGTCCGTGTGCTTGCGGCTGTGGGTGATGAGGTTGGAGCTCTGGCTGAACGCCTTCCCACATATCCCACACACGTGGGGCTTCTCTCCTGGGACAAGAGTACACAGGATCTTTAAACTGCAGAGCACTTGATGGAATGATACAACCTTATGTATGGCCTCCAGTAAAATGCAGCATAGTGTTTCAGCCTCTATCAATGGTGTTAGACGAGGAGGAATTCTGTACCCAGTTCTTTTAAATTCATTAATCGATAGAACATTATATCTGTCCAAGTTACTGAAAACCAGCAATACTGGATTAGATTAGATTGAACTTAACTGTCATTGTGCAGAGTACAAATAACAACGTCAATGAAATGATTGGAAAAACTCTTGTAGGCATGAATGCTGATTATCTTGTGGTCTTAAGTCAAAGTTGCGCAAGTTCCCAGAAGCTTCCTACAACATAGTTATGTGCATGATGGGGAATGTGATATTTACGGCTATGTTATAGTGCTGTGTTGATATGTAAAACCAAATAGGACAAAAGTATAACATTGTCTGACCTTTCTAAAAATCCTCTTGATGTTAGTAATACGATAAAACATAATTACAGATCAAATGACAGATGAGGATCCATGCACAAGCAAATATTCTTCTATGCAGGATTAGTAAGTGTAAAGAAGTCTTTGTTTAGAGCACACCTCTTTATACTCCCTCCTTGTGGTCAAACAACAAATAAGCAAGCTTAAAGCAAGTTGAAGCTGCTTATAATGATGCTATAAGAGTATCACTGAAGAGACCTAGATGTTCCTGTGCGAGTGAAGGATTCTCTGCTTTACAATATACCTCTGAGAAATCTCATGTATATGTGTTTGCGGGGTACTTGACTTTTTTGCCGGTAGTTGAGTTACTTACATTATACTTATATTGTACATGCAGTACATCTTGATATTACTTGTTTTGTCCAAATGACACATTTTGAAACACGAATATATTTAATCGATTTGAGAGGCTCATATCAATAGGTGCTTGACTTCTTTGCTTAGAAATAACTTTAAGTGATTCCAACATTTTAGGAAATACACATATATGCTGAGAAAACTTCTTATATATAACACAATTTGTTTGGGTCAAAGATAAAGCTGCTAATTTGAGTTTACATGCAAGACAGGAGGCAATGGTGATGTATGGAGAATGAAGCTGCACATCTCTTGAATCATTTCACATGAATGATGTCAGCTGTGGACTCTCAAATATTAAAAATAAACCCACCGGTGTGAATGAAGGTGTGTTTCTTCAAGTCAGACTTCTGGTGGAACCTCTTGCCACAGTACTGGCAGGGATACGGCCGTGTGTCTGAGTGTATGAGCAGATGAGTGGAGAGGGTGGAGGAGCGCTTGAACACTTTCCCGCACACGGCACAGCCAAACGTCCGCTCCTAGAACAACGGGCAGCGTGGTAATGGATTTACGATTGTAAGACATTTTACTTGCCAGGGGCAGATCGGAGGGGGGCACTGGAAAAGGAAATCTGATTGGCCTTTGAAAAAACCCCTGACCGGTCACTTGCCATCAATATTAACAATAAATATCACACTTTGTTTAGACTTTATTTCCACACAGTACAAAATGTGCTTGTAAAAGGAACAATTTTCTAAATATATTGACTAATGTGTGGTTTTGCTGAAAGCTATAGAGCTAACAGTAAACAAGGAATAACTTCAACGGTCACCTACTGAATCAGGAACAGTGCAAGGATTTCAGACTAATAACTGGGCCCTCTGGGTAAATTGTGGTCCCTTTATGGCCCTTGGCTTAAAACAAATCCTACATTTGCCATTGATCATGCATTAAATTGCCTAAAGATGAAACAGGACAATATGTTGATGCTGACCTTGCCCCTGCATGGTGACCGCACAGTATTTGTCCGGCTGGACGTGATGTGTACTGGGGACACATGTGCTCTGCTTTCATGACTCCTGCATTTGTGAGTCTTCAGACTGGACACACAGGAAAAAATCTGCAGGTGGATTAACACAGGTTCAATGGTGATGCAGTAAAGGGATGGTGGCAGACATCAGGAGAGGATGAGGACGGAGAAGAGAGATTACATGTCTTTGCACAACAATCTTTTTAGACGCTTTCTGTTTAGGGCCGCTCTGCATGTTCTGCCTTGTCTCCTTCCTGTGTTTCCTTCCTGTACGTGTGGCAAGATGTGATTGGTTCAGCCTCTCCCCCCCGCACCACCGTGACCACACATCAGACTATACTCACTGAGCTGCTGCAGTATGTAAGGACTAGGTCGAACACTACCACTCTGCCAGAACGTCATCTTCCTTAGTGGTTTTCACATGCCCAACGTCTGCTTCTCCTACTGTTAGTTTGAGATACTGTCCTTTGGTGCCTGCTTGGTTTGACCTCTGCCTCGGGATCATCTGCAGCCCTTAGCCTCCTCTCAGCCACACTGCTCCCTGGAGTCCCCTCCTTGCACCTTGACCCATTCCAGAAACCATTTCTGGAACACATTTGCACTTCCATTTTGCCACCAGTTTGCTTTACTGGCTTTCTTTGTTTATGACCCCTTGCACTACTTTCTGTACAGCACTCATCTCTTGTATTAAACACTCTATTGTTGTCTTCTGCCCAGTTGGTAATTCCCAAAACATTTCTGCGAGTGTGGACAGCAATGTTTACAGAGCCTTAAGGTTTTATCTGACATTTAATGATGACACTCCAAAAAAGAAATCATGTTTTGAAAGCTTTTGCTTTGGAAAGTGCTACATTTCTTTTTCATTTTGGATCAACAACTACTGGATGGATTGAAATGAAATGTGTTGCTCACACTCATTTCTCCTTTAGAGCAATCAGTCCCTTATGTTTCCCTCTAGCACCACCCTCAGGTCACACTTTGGTTGATGACCACGTAACCTTCAAAAATAACTCCCATCACTTCCAATCAGCTGCAGCTGTACTTTATATTTGGCAGAAAATTAGCAATAATAATGTCTATAATGAAGCAGTGTCTTAATTCTTCAGTTTTAATTTCTCTCTAAAACAAAAAATATACAGCCATGAGGGATGATCATACCTTGCTACAGAGTGGACACTCTTGCCTTGGAGCACTGGTCTTGGAGCAGCCTCTGCTCCTGGTCTCCCTCAGGATCAGAGGCTGAGTCAGGTTGCCTAGAACTGCTGAAGATTTGTCAGGATATCCTGAGCTCACATGAGGTTTGGACCAAGAGCCGGGTGTCAGAGTGTCCGAGTCCGCTCTCTCCACAGGGATACAAGTATCCGGCCTCAAAGGCTCAGCAGGACCACAGTCTGAGAGGAAAGACAGAGAAGAATCTTAAAATGTGGAGTCATACACATTTGGAAAATTTTCACAATCTCATCCCTCTCTTCTGCTTTCAAGCCATCTTTGCATTTATTGTCTTTATATTTGTTTCTGTCTCTGGAAATCCTTTGAGACATTCTTCAGAAAAAACGTCCCAAATTATTTATTATTATAAACTAGAATTATGTGAACCAAATACATTTTAATGCATTTATTTATTAATTCAAGTATGAATTCCATTCAAATTCACTCTTGTGACACATATCTCTGGTCAAACAGATATACTGGCTCTGTGTAAAGTAACTAAACACAAGCACATTTGGGACTGTAAATAAAGATGTACAACACTTCCTCCTACTAACCAGAAATGAATAGTGTTTCACCTCTTTTTATAGCATCAAATCACTAATGGAAACAGAACTCAACATGGAGATAGAAACGTTTTACAGTAGTTCATACTGGATAGTATTTCATGTTTGGTAAGGTGAGGGGTATTCAGCTGCAACATGCAAATTCATCACTAGGTGTCACTAAAATCAACACACTGAACAAAAATATATTTGACCTGTACTTTTACTTTTTAGTTCGATTCATGTCCTTTACACTAATGTGGCGGAGCCGGGGTTTATGACCTGTGCTGCATTCAGCCACCAGGTGGTGATTGAGACGCTTTGGCTTTACTTTTGGGGAGCTGTCATCTCATCTTTATTAACAGTCTATTCAAAACCAAAAGGAAGTATCTCTGTCACCCACCATAAGATGTGGGACTTAGTGGCTGAAGGTGTCCTCTCTCATGTGAGTGAGCGGCAGCAAAAAGGTCTGGCTGCAGTAACGTGATGGACTCTGTGTTATCATTGGGGGTCTCTGTTGTGGAGTCCTTCAGTCTCGTCTCCCAGGAGCACCCCAACTTCTTCTCTAACTGGTTGAATGTCACTGGGGTCGATCTGGGGCCGGGTCTTCTTGCTGCGGGCCGAGGGTGGAGCAGCCCTCCTCGCTTCACCAAGAAGGAGCGAGGCATCGTTCAAAGGGAAGCAGGACGTGCTCTAGACCAGAAATGAAGAGTTAAATAGATGGTAAAAAAAAAGAGTTGTTTTAGAAGGTTGTTATAGAAAGAAAGCTGAAGAAATTCAAATTGTTCTGAATGTTATTATTTTTATCATTGTTATTTTTATTATCATATCTGGTCTATTTTTCAGACTCTGATTGAACCTCATGTTTTAATTACTAGGCTTTTTTTCCATCTTATGTTCTACAAATTTGACTGTTAACTGTTTTTATGTTCATTGTATGTATTCATCTCTTTTATATACATTTAGCATTGTAAATACCTTTCTAACAGCAGTTTATGTATTAAAGGTGCTATAGAAATAAACTTTATTATGATATCATTATTATTATCATAAAAACAAAACAGAGTTTTCCTCCTAATATTAGTATATGTGCTCTGACGTGCTGTAGCTGAAGGCAGGCAGTACAATGATGAACAAGATGCCTGTGTAGCCCAGATGAGGGCAGCAGAGCTGTACATTTGATCCTTGGTTTCCTGCTTGAACGTAAATACTGGTTTAACAAACATGATCCGTTAACTCAGGCCTATTTGGGATTAAAGGCTGCAGAGTCTCTGGCAACTGGAGTCTGAGCAGAACTGACATTGACAACTGACCAAACTGTTCCTCGACAAAAACGGAAACTTTTCTTTTATTTCCTCCACCAAGAAGGTCATTTATCTGCAGTCGTTGTTAGTTTGCAGGATTACATCAAAAATACTCGAACGATTTCCATGCAATTCTGCGAAGGAGATTCTGTTTTCACCTCTGTTTGTCGGTTCTTGGTTTCAATGAACGTGAGCAGTTAAGGATCCAAACTAAAATCTGGATGTAGTGAATTTAAATGTGCTCTCAGAACGGTTCTAGGCGTTTTTCAGCTGCTTTACGGTAACAAATAGTGTCACATGTAACCACCACCAATGTGAAGCTGACAAACGTAATGTGGCCGTAGGTCTGTTTTGATTGAAGGAGACTCTTGGGCCTTGGCAGCGGTATGTGCTCACTTTGTGTTATTTTTGAGCCTCCCTAACCCAGGAAGACAGTACATATAGAAAATGGATTTCTGCATAATAACACAAAAACATGGCGAATGTAGATAATCTTTCTCTAACTTTCCTGATTCTGGTTAGAGAGGCTCAACAATAACACAATGCACACAATGGGAGTGGGAGTGAAACTGAATTAACCGAATAGACCTTAACCATAAGCATCCATACCAGTTAGAATGTGACTGAAGGCGTCACTTCACAAAGTTTTTTAAAGAATGTTTGTTTTGTGTTATTTTTTTGTGTACAGACAGCAAAAATACAAGTTTACGTTAAGTCTGTCAAACTTTATAATGTCCTCTACACTTTTTAAAATGCGTATGTGTCAGTATATAAACAAAGAGAAAAGGAGTTGTAATAAAAGTGACAGCAGCTTTAGTACAAACAACCGTGTAAATTTAATTGTTTATCTAACAGTACCTAAACAGTTATATACAGGAAGTATATGAGCATGGAAAATGATTGGCTACTCAAACTAAAGTGGTTTGATAATAAAAATGTTAATTATAATAATAATTAATAATCCAAAGCTGCACTGTGTAGCTCTCTGGAAGTGTAAAGATACTGTAGATAAGTGGATCCCAAACTTTTTACAGTCCTGTATCCCTTCAGACATTCAATCTCCAGCTAAGTACCCCCTGCAGCGCGTGCGACAGGACATGAAAGATGGTTAGCTATGCAAAACACACATAAATTATTTTCCTGCGTACCTCCCTGAACCACTTTGCGTACCCCTGGGGGTACACGTACCCCAGTTTGGAAACCAATGTTGTAGATCAATAGAAGACATTATGATAACTGACTGAGCCGGTTCAGAAATAATCTCACATAACTTGTTTTTTAACAAAACCTCAACAAAAAGCGTCAAAGGAAAATGGAAAGAAAACATTATTTAATCCGGGTTACCAAATGTCACAGTTTTTCAATTATTATTGATAATAATAATAATAATAAATGTATGTACATATACATAAATGAAGATGCACTGTGTAGTTAATGAAGATAGTTTTCAGTAATAAAAGTTTAAAACTTACCAGTTCTCACATTACTCCGTTGCTTCCTAAAGTCACACACAAACTTCACGCTGGTAGTTTGACAAAGGTAAGAGACCTTTTCAACTTAAATAAGATGATATGGAACCAGTGGGTCACGTTCAGTATGAAGCCAGTCTGTTCTGAGCCGGGCCGTCAGTCGTTGATGTTGACAGTAATGAGAGTGAAGCAGGATGAGGAAGTGTTTCAGCTCTGACACATCCGAGCCGAAACACTTCAACCCTGCTGCCTCCTCCTTACATACAAAGTATACAAACACAACACACTGGTATATGAACACAGTGTCCGTCCTGCTCCTGCTGCACGCTGTGGCGCTGCTGCAGAAAGGCCCAAGCTGATCATCAGGCTGACCAAGGTAAGGCAGACCTAAGAGGAAGGGGCGACTGTGCTGAAAATTACTCAGAAAGTGTTGACACACTATGCTGACATGGTTGTGTTTCAAAACCAAGACCACTAAGGTCAGGTTTAAAAGAAGCTGTCTGGTGCAACAGCAGATTTCCTCCCACACTATTGGATGGAAGTATTGATGAGAAAAAGTCAGAGCAAGCCAACATGTGAATAGTTTTAGTACGGTTGTAAAATAACTGTGAGAAACCTGAGGAGATGTTTCAGTTTTTTTTTTATTGCTTTTATTTTATCTAGTCCATCTTCAATGTTTATATTCTTACTTACGCTGCAAAAAAAACTCCAATACACACTAAACATAATCTACACATAGTTACCTACACCAAGGGGGTTATGTTTTCACCTCTGTTTGTTGGTTTGAAGGGTTACGCAAAATCGAATGTCTATGAAAATTAGTGGAAGAATAAGGCACGGGTCACGGGAGAATTTATTACAAAATAAGAGCGATAAGCCATATTCGTTTAACCTATTCACAGATTTCCCAGAATATAATTAATGGATATTGATGAAACAAATCAGGAATATTTAAATCTGGATTAATTGAAGACCAACTTAAGATTTGAGCTAAATGTGAAGTTGAAAGAAAAGCATCGACCGAGTATCAAACAACAACAGTCAGGGCCTTTGCAAAGGTGCAATGTCAAAGTTTATTTTGTATCATTCGCAGGATACAGAACACTGAAATGTATTTCCCCCCCATCATACAGGAATTTATATAATCTTTACTGTCATTTAATATATTTGACAACAACATCAGCCGAACTGCTGGAGAGAGAGAGAGGGTGGACAAGGTCGGGTATGATGCCATACTTGTCGCACGCAGCACAGGAGGAAAAAAATTCTCCACCAGACTAACCAGGAGGAGAACGGCCTGTGAGGAAAATGCTTCTTCCGTTAGATGCTGCATTTCCCACATTGAACATGTGGAGGGCGATCATATTTCAATCCACGCTAAATTAACCTTATATTACAACTCTTTTTAAGGAACAGCTGGAGGGGCTGACTTGTTGACGAAACCTTTATTACATCAAGACTTTTAGCATAGAGTGTAAATCGACCTACTTTTATGGCACATTATACTTGTAATGTTTTGATCCTCGTCGTCTTAGCAGGAGAAAAACAAAGTACCGGTGGTGATGTAAAAAACAATAGAAAAGGAAGTGAGCTCATCAAAGGTAATTCACAAACACTTCAAAATGTCACGTCACAGTCGAGAGACAGTTGTATTTAGACAGAGGTGAGAACAGGGCACCATCACTGAGCAGCAGTGTACAGATGAGTTGTTCAAGCACTGATTATTGATGTAGAATCATTTTGTAAAAGTCACTGTGTAGTTTATCACTGATATCCAAATAGAAATATCAAATTATTACCTCTAATCTCTTTTTTACCAGGATTAGGCAGAGACTACTGAATGGATTACCATGCAAGTTGTTGGGAGGATGTGCTATAGCGCATTTGTTGTGGATCCCGATCAGATGTCAGATCCAGGATAATTTTTCCCTTTTCACTTTAGTTGATTCCTCTTTGACCCATTTATGGATCTTGAGGAAAATAATCAGACATGTTAAATGGACTGATAATTATGAATGTAGGAAATTGGGAGCAGATCCAAATAAAAACCAGGATCTAATAAATTAAAATGTGGTTTCATGTGGGCATGGCAGGTATGCACTTTGTTGAGTTCCCTTCCAGTATTATAACGTTATATTAACTTTAAAAACTATGGTAGATTTGGCAAAACCTGCTGTTACTGTTGGTCATGAAAAAGACTGAAAAATGCTTTAAATGGCCACCTGAAATGCAACAGAAGAAGGGCAATTTTTAACAGTGCAGACAAACAAATAATGGGATTAATTAACCAGCTTAATATTTTTTTTAAATGTCTACAATTGTCAGGTTTACAGAGCCAAAGGAAAAACAAACAAAAAGCTGTAATTATCCAGTTAAAAGACAGTAAATCCAACCCCTGGAGGAGAAAGCTTGGTGCAATGAGATGATGTCGTTGAAAGAGCAACAGTGAAACCTCAATCTGTGAAAAACTATTTAGGAAACATGATGGAGATACAGTATTTATGTTAGTTTCATGTATCAACACAGGGAATACGTATATCATGATTTATTCACTGTTTCCATCACACTTGGTCACACTTTGTGTTAATCTACACGCAAACATTCCCAACTCAGTCAAAAACGAATTTGAGAGATCTTTCCACTGAAGGTGATTCGATTTTTAACTTGCTCATGTTCAAACACGTGGATGCAAACCCAGCTACAGTGAAGAACATGCCTGACTTGTGTCCTCCGCATCAGACCCAGTATATTTTCTGTTAACCTTTTGAATCTTGCTAGTACGAGTAGTAGACAAAATGTACCCACACTGGATAGATGTTGCTGGGGAAAAGATATAATCACAAATGGGTACAAATGTGCAGGATTACAACTTTTTCAGCCAAAGTAAACGATTTAACGGCCTAAATCTTGTTCTGTACATACCAACAACTCTTAAGAACTGAAGTGAAATGATGAATACAACACATATAATGATATGGTCTGATGATACCCAAACACTGATTCCAGTGCAGAGATTTCAGCTGCTACACCCACCAATGACCACTAAAAGGCTGTTATTTGCAACATAATGGTGGGCAAACGAACATCCTCTTTACTTTTTTAATGTCCATTACTGGAAGATCCTATTTCCTCGTTTCAGAGAGGATTGCATTAATCCTCTGCTCCACTGTTCGTTCTTTACTGCTGCATAGTGAAGCATGAAGTGGACCTGAAGAGAATCTAGGGAAAATCGTCAGTCCGATGAAAACACAGTACGAAGTCAGGATGGTTCAACTCTGAATGAAGCAAACGTTCAGGTCCGTACGTAAAGTAAAGAAATGATCCCACCACAAGTCTGCACCACATCTCACTGCTGAATGTCCAGAGCCGAGTTTCTCTCTCCGCTGTGCAAAGAGCAGAGATCGTTGTTCTTCATACAACTTCCTGTCAGACCCTTCTCCTCACAATCTGACTTGACTGACAGTGATACAGCTTTAAATATCATCTATATACTTTTCTTCCTGTCACACCGCATATCAAATATTTCTCCATACATTTTACATCCTTTTCCCCCCTACACAGAATATATTACTGTTTGATATGTAAAATATTTTCCACCCACACACTCTCCAGTCATGATGTCAGCCTTTTTGTTTGGCACCGTTACAATATGATCGACTCTCTCCGCTTTCATTGGTCCACATGCTGCAGGTTTCAGTTAGCTGTCCCAAAGTGATATGAGCGCATGAGCTGGTGATTCCACATCAGCACAGATACCTGCATTATTCTTTTTGTTTCTGTGGGACAGTATAGTCTCACATTTTGGGAAATACAATGATTCTTAACACTCAAGTCTGTCTATTACAACAAGTTTTAGAGCCACTGAAAGAGGAGATTTCAAGAATAAGTTCATAATATTAAGAGAATATAATCGGGGGGGCAGCTAACTAATGCTCAATAGTTATTTAGTGATTAGTTAATTAAAATATAAAAATGAAAAGCTGCCTCACTTTGTCTGGAATGATGTGGGCAAATTGAGGTTTACAAACAAATTGGGGTGTAATGAAATGTGTGGTAGTGGTGGTGATTTGCTGGACTACTAACTTACTTACAACTTACTTAGTGTAAGTTATAGAAATGACCGTCTATCCCTGCAGCTCTCTTATCTTTCAGACAGTAAATTAACTTATTTCCCAAAATGTTCCACTCTAGCTCACACAGATGCAACGAGAGTTATTGGTTTTGATGGATAAATACTGAAGCTCTGGGGAGATAACACATTAGACTGCTCACACAGATTAAGATGAAGTGATAAAAAGAAAATGGAAGAAGCTAAATGTAAAATCATAGCAGCACTTTTCCCATCTCAGAAACACTCGGTGTCACAGTAGAACTGTAGTAGTTGGCACAAAGGATGTTGTAGAAAGTTTGGCCTCTGTAGGTCATCTCTACGCTCCTAGATTCATTTAGATATATAAAAAATAAAAAAATATTAAAATAAATTACAACATATAAATAATTCAAAAACAAAAGATTTGGCAACATTGGGTATCTTCCTTCCTTTTTTGTGGTTTATGATGAATATGAAATTTCGTATGAACTCGCTTGCCTTCTTGTTGCCACAGACACATATGTTGTATATGCCACCTTGTGATAACCCCACAGTTTGATGTGTTCATACACTGTACCTTCACTTCTCGTCGCCATTTTTCTTTTGTGAATTGATGGCAGATTGTTTTTATGAAGGCAGTGAAGATGGATGTGTGTCTTTCTAAAGCCACAATATGGGGAAACAATTAAGATGGATGTAATACTGAACCATTCAGGACAGAGATAGTTATATAAGGGTAGACAGAGGATACAGTGTCTGTTCTTCAGTTTACAGGGAAAGAGACAAGTTCTATCTGTCTACCCGTGATTCATTCCTCGTCATGGTCACAGGACCAGGTCCCGGTGTTGATCTCAAGCAGCGAGCAGCATCAGTCTTGTTAGTCCAGAGTTTTTTTTGTGTACATTTGTGTTTGGATGGATATGGCAAGAAAACAGTTACACATAGGAACAAGGAGAGAGGCTATATACACCCTCGTTGGACAGGGTTAGTTCCAGTGGGGGGAACAGGGGGGGGGAGCAGTCACAGGAATGGAGACTACAGGTAGTGACCACCAACCGAGGTCTGATCAATGCCATTATGTCTGCATTAAGTAAAAGATAAACACTGGAAAAGCTGCGGAGGAGGACTGGATTGGATAGAACAGTTCTGGTGTACAGAGGCAGTCCTGTCCTATAGAGCCCCAGCGTCTCTTTAGGTCAAAGAAATCCCATAGGAATCTTCGCACCCCCTCCAGATGTTCAATTATCCAGCCCCTCTGCGCACACCATGCTGCCGTACAGCTGCTGTGGGTCCGGGTGTGTCCGCATACGCTCCTCCGCCTCGCTGTCCGTGCTGCCCTCGCTGTCGAGGCGGTCCGATGGGTGACACGGACCGGACAGGGTGGGGTAGAGAGCGTTGGGAGGCAGCGGGCTGGGGAGGAGGTCGTCGTCTGAGCTCAGGTAGTCCCCCTCGGCAGAGGCGGGGCTGGCCAGGCAAAGATCCTGGTAGTTGGTGCCTAGGCCTCCGCTACTGATGCCAGAGCCGGGAGCCAACCTTTGCCCTCGCAGTTGTCTGATCTGAGTACAGAGGAGAAGGTTTCATTTGTTGGGTCCAACAGGTAGATTTATTCTATATTTCAAAAAGCTGAAATCAGGAGCAGTTTTCAGACTTGCACTGAAATCCTCCTGACATTGTCTGGAGGGCTGTATGTGAGAGCCTCCAGACTTCCTCCAGAGTTTCCCTGCCAGCCCCCTAGCTTAACCTGAAAGAGCCCATGTGAGAACACAGCAGGAGATCCTCCGCAGGATTCTACAAGTGAGTGGGCACTTGAGAACGTTTCTAGCATGCAACAGGTGCAAAAGTGAAAAAAAAGAAAAAGAATACAAAAATCTCAGGATGAAAAATACACGTAGAAGACACAGATTTCCTCTGTTCATTTCTCTCTCACTACATCTGCCTCTAGGCTTGGTGATAAATTAATGAAACATATGTGAAAGAATGGTCAACTTGACCTTTGACCATTTGTCTTGTCATGATTTAAATTTCAACAAAGTTCACAAAGGAGTTTCAAATATCAACTGTGCTGAGAGAATATGGGGATTCAGTAGCCAGGTTAATATTTTCAGTATTAAATCGATGACAGAGTAAGAGGCAATAGGGTGTAAACTGTTGTACATCTGCTTTTGCTAAAACACTGTTGCTGGAGGGGAAATAGTTGTGAAACCCACTGATCTGTATCCTGCTCACCATAGAGGTTTTGCAAATAGGTCACCGGGGTCTTTACAAATAAATCAGAGCACAGGAGGTTTTTCACCTGACTGTGATGTCAGATGGAGGAAGTCAATAAATAAAAAAATAAATAGGAGATATTTGTGTAAGTTCCTCTTCAATCGTTTCAATTCTTTGAGCTTTTAGATTACGGTGCAGCCGCTCTTAACTGACATATCAGTTCATCTGCTAACACATGCTTCTCCCATGCTAACCTTCATGTACCACAGTGACTCATGCCAATTGAGGTTTTTGTTTCCCCCAAATCTGACACTCATCAGCAGGGTGGGGGGGAGGGGGAAACCAGTGGTTAACCAATGGAAATGTTTTGAGTGAGTCTGACTGCTCTTCACGCTACAGCAAAAAACATAGTTTTTTTTATTTACATAATAATTTAAAAATACCAACCGTACTGCATTTCCTTTTGATGGTCAAAGCATGTCAAAATGCTAAATGGAAACAGCTAAATGATTCCCTAAAATGGATCACAATGAATAATGTGCATTATAAATATTTGCGTAAAAGCTGCAGAATAAGTTGTGTATCAGGACTGTCAGTACGTCTCATGATCATAAAGTGATCACTTGAAGAGGGCTGCTGCTGAGATTTTTCGAATAAAGGTCAATGCTTCCTCATCTGCACCTGTACGCACGCAAGTTTCACTCTCATTTCGTAAAACCACAGCATTGATGAAAAGCAAAGGAGGTGGGGAGAGGGAGAAGAAAAGGGAAGGCCAGTGTCATCACACACCTCATCTAAAAGCCAATTCTCTCAGTCACGCACTGCTACTCTCTGAATGAACAAACCCTGAGCTTGTGTTCGGTGAGAACTTTGCGTCTCTCAAAGCGGGTTGGAGAGATTCAGATCATTTTTTAATCCCACTTCCCCCACATTGACTCTGTGTAGATGCCACAGAGCTGTGTGTTTACTTGTGACAGATAAAACTGATACACTCCAAGTCTTTTGAAACTCACTCATCTTTCACCAAATGAACCAAGAGAACCAAATGATGAGAGCACACATGTCTGGGAGTAGCGGTGGTCTCTTCTTACAAGAAAGACATTGACACTACTGTGAATGCGTCAAGGTGGAAGTGGTGTCTGTTGTGACACTGCACAGAGAAGATAGTTCTGTGGTGGTTTCCAAGGCTGCAGTATGGTGTGCGTATGTGTGTGAAATTGCTTGTGCATGTGTGAACCTCGTTCTTGAGCTCAGAAATCTGGTCCCGGAGCTGGGTGATGTACTGTCTGGAGTCGGAGTGGTTCAGCTGGCCCTGGATCAGCCCTTCCTCCTTCTGAAAAACATTCGACACAGACGTGTTGCAGGTCAAAGTCTCTCTACAGTCACTTCATATGCTCTATATTAATTATAGGCACACAAACACACACCTGTATCTCAAGCTCAGAGATTTTCTGCCGGAGTTCAGCCATGGCAGCCATACTGTCTGCTTCCCTCAGTCGCACCGCCATCACCTCCTCTTTACTCTGCATGTACGAGGGCAGAGGGAGGGGAGTCAACAGAAAGACAGACAACAAGAAAGCAACATTTCTGATTTCTTTTCTTTTTATAATCATCTTCTTTTGTCTTATTGCTGTTTTCCCATCTAGTTATTAGTGTCCTGTCACTACTATATGTTCACGTATCTTATATTTCACTAAACTGGTCCCAGGAAGATGCTTTATTCATTTTCCTCATCCCTCCCTCCGCTCCCCACTCAGACCTTGCAGTCGAACTCGGCCTGCTTCCTTTTCATCTCGTTGAGTTGGGCCTGGAGAGCTTTGTTCTGATTGGCTAGCATCTGGAGCCGGTCCTGCAGTGCGGAGCGTTCCTGCTCATTGCGACCAATCAGCTTGCTGTGGATTTGGTTCTTGAGTAAAAAAAGTCAAAAGGCGAAGGTGTGATTGGAGATCCAACAAATCGTTTTGGGATCAATCAAATGATCATCCAGTTTATGAAATGTTGAGCCCTTTATTTCTGAAACTTGAAACATGACCTGCAGTTATTGAGCTACGGCAAGTACACCTGCTTTTGGACTCCACAGAAACCTGAAGCTGCACCACCGCTGCTGCACAAAGAACTGTTGGACTGATTATTCATACTCCACTTAGTATGCAGAACCCCGAACTGGAGAATCAGTGGTTGTCGTTGTTTTTATTAATATTGAAAGTAGTGCATGTCTTAATCGCAGTGCATTTGATTTTAACCTTAACAATACACAAGATAAGCATTCCACAGAAAACGGACAGATTTCTGGAGTTATTTGATTGATTAATGATTATCTGACTAATCACTTTGGCACCACAGAGGAGAAAATTAAACTCTGATATTGACAGTCTATAGTTGTGCTGTGTTTCTAACCTGGCTCTCCTGCTGCAGGGATTTTAGTTTGACCTCTCGGAGCTCAGCCTGGGCCTGCGCCTCCCTCAGTCTGACCGTCATCAGTTTGTCCTGCAGTTCGTTCATGGCGTTCTTCTTTGGGGATTCCTTCCAGTGGCCACCACCGCCACCTGTGCTACTGCCACGGGACATGTGATGCTGCGGAAACAGGAGTAAACTGTGAACAGACACCGACACACACGGTTTTTAGAGAATCGGCACCAGTCTGTGTGTTTGTTACCTGCCAGCGCTGGTTCAGCTCAGTGACGTTGTCCTGCATCTCTTTGAAGGAGCGCAGCGTCTCCAGCTCCCTCAACTTCAGCTGCTTCACCTCCTCCTGCAGAGCTGCCACGTTGTTCTCATCAGGCAGGCAACTGCTCCTCTGGATGGACATGTGTTACTTAATTACAGTTAAACGCTTTGGCAGCCAAATACAATCAAATATATACAACTTGAATCTAGATTTAGTTTTCTTTGTAAATATGAACATAAAAACACATCTTTTCTGGATTGTTTATTCTGTATAATAACAGTTGTCTGTTGAGCCCACCTTCTCCAGGTCAAGCACCTTGTCTTGCATCTCCTTCATCGCTCCGAGCAGTTCGGCCTCTCGTAGTCTGGACTGCTCCAGCTGGGTCTGCAAGCTGCTCACAAACTGCTCTGTGTACTGAGACAAACATCGCTGTAAGCAGGATCACTGGATCTCAGGTCTGTGAAAACTTGGATCATTTTGTTAATCAGCTTTCCTCTGAGTTGCTAATGTACTAATGTCTACTCACAATCGAGAATGTTTATTTCATAGTTCAATGTAGATTTTGTCATTACGAGGAGCTCAGCCGAGCTAGGAGTAACACAGTGCTTTAGTGGGTAAGAAATATGACACCTGCTGCTTCCTTCCTGTTTTTTTCTGCTGACAAATCTAACAATACATTCAATGTTCACTATACTGACATGGGCTCCTGAATCCTTTTTCTTTATTTCTGAAAGGCGACACTGTCATCATCAAGTTTTCTGCACAGACAGCAGGAAATTTGCAGCAACACAAGTTACTGCAGTATTTGTCAATTGTATAACAAAAAAAACAAGAGCATGGACACGCCTCTTGAGCAACATGATAAGAAAACTGTTTAAAAAATTATGTCAGCTGATTTGTTGGTCCTGTGGGTAATCTCATCTGTAGGCACACTGTCTTTAAAGCAGCCCAACTTCAATAACTGCTGATCAACAAAAGGAAAGTCATATCAAGCAACACTCAAGAAACTGAAAACGCCACTGTACATTTTCAGGTCACCACATCAAGGTGAAACTGCAAAGCAATACACATAAGAAGGGGGGGAAAACAGAGAAGGCTGAAAGGAAAAATACTCTCCTACGAGGCAAAATAAGAAACATTTGAAATTGGGCAAGTACATAGCGTGACTGAAAGAGTCTTGATTCGTCATTTCGAGCATCACGGTCTCTGTTATCGATGCGAACTGTGAGTGTGTGTGGAGCTGTGTGAAACCTGGTGGGTGATAGGTCCCGGCAATCTGCGGCGTAACAACATGACCTTTCACAATGGGAATAATTTTATGACATAAAGACAACTAATTCATTTAAAATTTTAGTTTTTCCTGCTCTTAATTGTGTGTTAATGTATTTAGATTTAAAAAAAAGAGTTCTAAAAGACAATATAAGATTTTTGTCACATCCTTATTACAGAGAAGAGCCTGGCCACCAGGGTTTGTTTTTTCAATAGTTTCCCCTGAGCTTTTACTTTGGAGCTGCCAGGAGAAACTCTGGAGAAACTCAGAAGCGTCTGACTCAGACATTTGCATTATCACATACAGCCCCTCTGGATAATTTCAGGGGCTTATCCTGAGTTCAGTGCTATCCTGAAAGCAGCTCAAGAGAGAGTAAAAGTATTTATGAAAAATTGTACTTTGTTGTCATGTTCTTTATGTTTTTACAAACCCTTGACATGATCAGTTTTTTTTCCTTTATACAAACTGGGATTAAGTGAAACAGGGCGAGTGTGATTTTTCATACAAACTCAGACCCAGCTTTTTAAATCATTTAATAGATTGCACCGAGATTTGCAGATTAACTGCTTCTACCATGAGAGGAAAAGTAATTGCATTAGTGTCTGAACAGACTCTGGGTTGAGGTTTTACCTTCTGTTGCTGAAGCTCTCTGATGGTGTCCTGCGCTTTCTCCAGGCTCTCGTTGGCCGTGTTGCACTGCTGCCTCACCACTGCCAGCTCACGCTTGATCACGTAGTTCTCCTCTGCTTCCTGTGCCCTCGTCACCTGACCCTGGAACAGCAGGTCGGAGCGGGAGAGGGGTCACGATCAGCTGTGAAGTGCAAACTTTATAATGCAGAGTTTATATCCATGTAGGGAAAGGGTAACTGCGGGTATCCAGGGAATGCAATGTTATTTTGCTTGAGGGGAACTTTGCAAAATGTTACATTTCTAAAAGCATATTTTCTGGGATTCTGGGCCTTTATTTGACGGGACAGAGAGTTAAGTGTGAAAGGGGTCAGAGAGCAAACGGCTCTCTGACTCTCTGGCAAGCAGGTCTGGCTTGCAGCTCAGACCTGCAAGCCAGAATCAAACCTGGGCCACTAGAGCGGCCAGCTCTACCAGGTGAGCTATATGGCCCCCCAAATGGCCTTAAAGCGAAAGTTCAACATTTCCTAAAATAGATTAATTAGCTTTCTTGCTGAGCGTTAACCGAGACAACCTACCTGACAGCCTGGGTCTGTTTGAAGTTCAAAAAAATCCATCCAAAAGCACCTCTAAAGGCCACATTTTAACATACTTTATCTATTTGATTGAATTCTTCCATATTAGGTGGGGAAATACAAGCCTGCAGCAAGCTAAGAAAATAGACAGGCTGTTTCCTGTTTTTATTCTGAGCAAAGACAATAGTCTGCTGGCAGAAGCTTTATATTCAACAGACAAATGCATTTCTTCTTATGTAAAAACTCTGCAAGAAAGTAAATACTTATATTCCTCAAAATGTCCAATGTATATTGTATTTTATTCACATTTTGTTGAATTATAGGCATTTATAATAAAGAATTGGTAATAGAAACATGAGTAACAATACACTTTTACATGCCACATGCAGGGATAGTTCTGCCTCATTTAAATGGTCATCATGGATAAATGTACATGCATTCAGGGATGACAGGACGTGAACTGATACACTTCATAGACAATATTCTTTTCATGCACGTTTGACTGGGGATTGTTAAGAAGAGGGAGAGAAGCACTGCAGGAGAGCAGAAAGAGGAGGACAGCAAGCTCAGGAGGAAAGTGGTTTACAGTACTCTACCTGAATCAGTCTGTCTGCCAGAGCAGCGCTCTCCTACAGCGTATTAAAGGAGAGGAACAAGAGGATGAAAAAAAGAGAAATGAAGAAAGTGAAAGAGAGTGGGACACCGAGGAGGATAAACCACAACAAATCCGGAGCAAGAAAGTCAAGAAAGTCAAGGAAAGGAAAGGATCACAGATTGAGGAGCGGACATTTGAAACAAAAACAGAGGAGTGTAGAAAAAGAAGCAGCAGTGAGATCACTCAGACAAAAAGTGTTTCACAGAGGAGAAGCTTTAAAATGACAGTGAGTCTCTCTGGAGTGCTCAAGCAGAAGGATTTAACCAACAATCACAAGCGCACTCGCACACACACTCGCACACACACACACTCACACAGGAATATATTTGAACAACCTGCAGAATAATTCTGTCACAGTGTTTAAATTCATCAGATCATAGTGTGAAGAGTCCTCTGCTGAGTGATCTGGTTGGTTGGTACAGCATACAACTGATTCATATTAGCATTTAGATGAGCTGGAATCCACCTCTTACCTTCTCCAGTGTCTCAATCCTCTGCTTCAGCAGCCGGTTTTCTGTGCGTAATCTCTGTGCAGAGAGGAGGGGAGAAGTACTGAAGAGTAATTTTGTTGTTGCATTCATACTATAGGTCTTTAATGGAATATCCCTATTGTGCACAAATGCATAAAATACAACACACTGCTGAGTGTTAACACACCTTGATCTCAATCTGCTCCTCCATCTCTTTGTTCTTGATTGTTGTGTATTCTTTCTCTAGTCTAGTGGAAACAGGTTACGCAATGTTAACTTTCACAACATTCATATGATAAATAAAAAAAATGTGACTCAATAATTTGTGCAACATCTGACTTATAATGCTTGAATAACAAAGCAGTTAAATGCCTCTTCCTGGTGTCTAATCCACTCATCACAATTAGTTAAGAGACACTACCCTCTGTAAAATGATATAATTGTTCTCTAATGAAAAACAATAAAGCTGCCTTTAATATATATTTAATATCACATTTATTACCAAATTAATTAAATAGAGAAAATGTAAAAGCATTTTCTTATTTACAGATCACCCACTTTGAAACCAAAACAAGCACATAGCTAACACCAGGTATAAGCGTACTTCGCTGTAAAAACCTCAGCATTAGTAAGATGCAAAAATACAAATCCTCCAAGTTTACATGAAGCCTGAGTCACAAATGTTGTTAGTTGAGTATTAATGTCTCTTACTTCTTCATCCTCTTGGGGTTATATTTGACCTGGTAGGCCCTGAGGATCAGTTTGTCGGTGCAGCTGTCAAACTGGTGGGGGATCACCTTCTGGAAATGCTGGCAGGGAGAAAGGGCGACAGACAGAAGATTAGAGCTCGAGATTGGCAAAGATGCTCATTCATATTTAATGAAGGTAGAACAAGAGCTGTGTAGGTGTATGAGGGTTGTGCTGAGAGCCAGCAGCTGACAGACAATACATTATATTAAAATGTATTGCTGAGTTTCCCATGTATTACCTTGCCTGTGGCAGGCATCACTGTTTAATTTGACCCACTAGAGTTTCATAATGATCAATGACATGCCAGTGCTCGACGTCATGCCAGTGCTTTACTTCAAAAGCATATCATGGTATCATTAATTGCTGTTTATGTTTAAGATTACTAGAGGCAATCGAAGCCTCTTTTTTAGAGGACATTTATACTTCATAAAGTTTGCATGCAAACGGAAATGTGGAGAGGGTGATGCATGAGTGAATCTGAACAGGAAACTAATTTCTCGTCGAAAGTATCTGTTTACCTGTGACATGCCCTCCATGTCCAGCTGAATGAGGTCAGTCTGGTTGTACTGCAGGATGGCCAGGCCCACACGGAAGATAATCTCTAGACCCTGCAGGTCAAAGATTTTATTATAGAGCTTGGCAAAGTAAAATAATATGGATTAGTAAACGTAATATATACGCTGTTACAAAAAACACATCTTCGGATACTTTTGTTTCCTACCTCATACATGAAAATATCAAAGATGCGAGTGGCGACAGGCAGAGGGAGGAAGGTGAGGAAAAGGGTGAGGAACCAGGATGATGCGTACATAGATGTGTGGAAACTCTGGGACCGGAAATGGACGTTCAGCTCTGGAAGTTGCTCCTGTTGTTACAAATGATTTTAAAGTTGAAATAACTAAAATAAACTCAAAAGTTGAAGTCACCAAAGAAGGTTGTTGCTGGAGATATAAAAAAAAGTGATTTATTGCCCCTCTATGGACAAGTTTCACACTGCACCCCACATGATGGTGGACAAGTGCATCCTCTTTACCTGCAGCAGATATTCAAACTGGTAGATGCAGAGGCCGAGCTCCGCCATAGTGGGCTTGAACAGTTCCCTCAGACGGTACTCTTGCATCAGACGCACAAAGACACAAAAGGCCTCCTCCTCAGGCATCTGGGAGGAAATGACATGGGTTAGCAAAGTTCCCTCATTACTATAAATTAGACAAAGCTTATGTTGAAACACGGTGACTCCCATACTGCACTAATCACTGACTGAACCTCCAGAGACAACTTAATTGCGTTCATATTTTTCAAAAATGATCAATGGTTTTAGTTGTAGTAATCAGAGAAATATAGTGGGACAGATCATAATGAGCCTCATAACTCTCAAGGTGAAGTGTCGTACAGAGCTTTTTATGAAAAATGAACCACTTACGGATCATTTGATCATTACCTGCATTAGGAGCAAGCCTACGATGAATGCACTGCCTTGGCAGTAGCCCACCTCTCGATCCACCAGAGAATATGCCTGGATTAAAAAAAAAAAGTCATCAGCGGTGGTTTGATTTCTACAGGAAACAGCCACTAAAATCGCTGTTGTGTAGACGATTAACAAGCTTGTTCGAATAGTGATCAATAACAATCTTCCACATTTCGCTGATGTCCATATAGATGTTTCAGGAACAAAATCATATTGGGTATAAATCAGAAAGTATGTTAGATGTTAATCATAGCAGGATTTTTGCAGGTTTCAACTGTTTTTTAATAATGGTTGAAATTTAAGGGAAGCACAGGATTATTCAAAGAGGCATAAGTCTCAACTTTTCATATTAAACAGAGAAGCTCAGACGCTGGGGTGATAATGTTAAATGTGTAAGTGCTCACCTTCATGACATTGAAGAGGACTTCCTGCCCCAGGCTGTCCTGGCCTTTGAAGAACTCATGCTCGGGGTAGGTGCGGGCAATGTCCCTACGGATGAGCTTCTCGCAGGGGGAGGACATCTTTAGCAGTTCAGAGTACTGGTTCTTCACCGGCATGTCAGTGGCGTTGCCTAGCAGCTGCCAGACTATGGCCCGGAAATGATGAGGGATGCCCTTCCTGATTAACTCCTGATGTAGGGAGAGAAGGAGAAAGACAGAGAGAGGTTTCAGAGAAGAGATGCATATGGTTCAGGGAAGAACTCATGTTAATTTTAGTGCGTATCTGCTTCTCGGGGCCAGTCCAGTAATTTCACCATTGCGGGATTGGGCGTTCTCTACATTTTTACAGTTTTCTCAAGAAATAATTCACGAGACTTGATGGAAATATTCAGGTACATATAAGGAACTGATATCTCTGACTTTGTGAAATGTAGTGCTGCTTGATTGCATTTGAGGGAAATGTTGGGCCTTTGCAATATGTGCTCTGCTGAGTGCCATTCTAGTTTTGTCTGAATTTGTACGCGTCTTATGAAAGTGAAACGTTTTGAGAAGAGACTTTGGGAGTTGGTGAGAAACTGAAAAAATGTCTTCACCTGACCGTAGTGACAACAATTTACATCATAACAACCTCCTTCACCGTCGCCATGTTTGTTGTTGTCAAAGACTCTAGCCTCAGTGCTGCCCTATAGTGGACGTATTGCCTAACAACCACATCCCTCTCTACATTCATTCTTTCCCTAATGTTTTTCAAAACTTAATCATTTAACTCTGTCTGTAGAGTTTGTAGGCAGCTAGCAACATTTTGCACACCTTCAGTAGTTTGTCCTTCTTGCGTCTCCACTCCTCCCACTCGTTGACAATGCGACCCCACAGGATCCAGGTATCCTCCTCCAGGTGCGACAGGTTGGAGGAGGCTGAGGAGCTGGAAACCAGGGAGGAGCCACTGTTGCGCCTGGAGCCGCTCATCGACCGCATGGACTTGGAATCAGCCTCCAGTAACCTGCATTATGAGACAGGTTATAGGGATAAGAAGCTCATACTAGAATGAATCATTTAGGATGGAATAGATGCATGTAAACAGAAACATAGAATAGCACGATATCTTACAGAAAATGGTACACACACCTGAGAGTGAAAGGAGAGCTGAGGTGAGCATTAAAATACTATTCTTTTTAAGTGTGTATTTCCTGTGGTGTGTTATATAAGGTTTGTGTATGTAAAAGGTATGCAAAGTTAAAAATCCCAAAGTCCACAGTAAACGGAGCTTGTGTCGACATGTCTAATTTTTTTACGCCACAGTTATTGTACAGATTAATAAAGACAATGGAAATGTGCTAATCTGAGAAATCCTAGTTGGACTTGTTTTTATCTGTGGGCAGCTAGCTATTACTTGTTTAAAAACTAAGCCATTACGAGATTGGTATCAACGTTATCACTTAAATCTCAGAGAAGCTAAATGCTGAATTTTACCGCATGTGTAAATATTTATTTTTTCATCCTTGTATTCCTTGGAGTCTGAGGCAGCAGGACAGTGGGAGGCCGAGATGATGTGATTAAAGAGAAAGCTCTTCACGCCCGAGGACTCAGTCACACTCTGACCTCAAATGTCTGATTCCTTTTAGTCACTTGACTCCTACGTCCCAGAGTCTGACCCTTCAGGTCAAACATGTGATTTGTAGATGAGGAATTTTATAGCATGTGTCTCCTTAAAAAAACAATCACTCTAATCTTGTGTCATCTTTCTGGTCCTATCGTTCTTGCTTTGTTCTCTGAACTAGATAATATTTTGCTTTTATTGGAGATTACGTTCTATGACAACATCACATAAAATCAGAATGACAAATGTTTTATGAAAAAAATATGTAATAACCATTATTGTTATTTAAAAAATAGTCCCTAGAAACCATATTTTTAGATCCTTTATTATGAAGCTCTAATTATCTCTCCTTAGACCATCTCATTAATTAGATGCTGTTTTCATGCTACCTTCCACTCATTATTTTCTGCACTTGAGCTTCTGCAGCTGATACTTTCAAGGAAACTTTTAACTTGACCTATTTTACAGCTTTTTCATCTGTAGTCTTGAGTTTACTTTCTTGTTTGATCGGGGAAGTTTACTTGAGGCATCAGGTAGCATGATTTAAAGACTTTTAATGTTCATGTTTGAGTCTTTGGTTCCCAAGTTATTTCAACATTTTTAGGTTGTAGTGTTTTATTTATCCTACTTAACAGGCTAAAACTGTGCTGGGTTGACATAGTGAATACTTTGTTATTGTTAAATATCATGCATGATGTAGTTATTTGCCTGGATGCTTGTGCATCAGGTTAGAGTAGAAGAACAGATGTATTTTCTTTGGATTGAGGAAGCACCAGTCAATCAAAATGTTATAGTTTGAATATTTGCTACCGATACATCCCAAAGCCTGCGACTGATCTAAAAAAACACATGAACGCACACTGCCTGTGACCCGACTCAGTCATAGTGAAAATGTAGAAACTGTTTTGTTTTCACACAATAAGAGCTGCTACTGTCTCACCTGTTCTGTTCCTCCAGTTTGGCCAGCAGCTCCAGTTCATCAGGACTCAGGTTCTCCGAGTCTGCCGGAGAGGCTGCTGGCGCTGACAGTGCTGCATCGTGGGAAGAGGAGTCTGGGCTGAGCACAGGGCTGCCTGTGGATAAAGGGTCTGGGTCCATGCCGGGAGGGGAAGAAGGGCACTCTAGCTGAGGGAGAGCCCCAACTGGGCCTTCTCGTTCTGGGCTGCCACTAGGTAAGGACATGGCAGTGATGATGGAGTGGAACAGGTGAAGCGGGCGTGGTAAAAGGGTCTCACTGTTGGTCTCCCTCCTCAGCAAACCTTGCTGTCACGTGATTGGCCACCTGGCTGGCCGTTGAGCCAATATGATCAGAGCTCTTCAAACCTGTGATGGACGCAGATAAAGCAACATGTCATTCAGAAGAACTGAAGAGACAAATACATGCATGTCCTCCATTTTTTCCAGACATACCTCGAGGTAACATAAGACAATTCACATGCACCAGTCAAACTTCTACAGTTTCCAGAATACCTACAATGTTAAAATAATGCTTTAAACAAGAATGGCACTATGTAGAGAGCATACCTTCACCAAGGCCACACAGTCCCCTTAAGAAACCATATTTAATTTCACCAGATCCAGATCCTTATTTGGATCTGCACAAAATTGCACACACTAATAAGTAATAGTCTTTTAAACATGGCCAATGTTATTTCATCAAGCGCCATGACTTAATCTCATTATAAAATGCCATATCTCGCAATGTTACAGAAAGTGAACACAAATTCCTGGATCTGACCCCTGATCCTGATCCACACCAAAATTTGACAGGTTTTTTCCTCACCCATACCACATCCTTCCACCAAGTTTAGTAGAAACCCATTCAGTTGCTTTTTGTAATCTTGCTAACAAACAGACAATCAAAACAAACAGAAAGGGGTGAAAACATAACCACCTTGGTGGGGGTAAGAGGGTGGACGACAACAATGTAAGCTGCCACACTTGGCTATGAGGATAGAAAGATTCATACTGATCCAAACTACATTAAGATATAAATAATGTTGCTCCACACCCTGGATCAAGTTACTGCTTTGAAGGAGTGGCCCTAGTCACCGTAATGACATCATTCTGAATGGCATTGTGGTCAAACACTTTTGACAGTAGCTGTTATCAGGAAGGTGGGTTTGTTCTGAGACACACAGCTGCCTAGTGACCCCTCACAAAGAAACAACACTGCAAATGTGACCTAGAGAGAGCCTCCTCACATTAGTGTTGGATTGTCTTCACTAATGTAAAGAGGAGTGAGAGAATAAAACTGTCAGCAACCACACAGAATGAATGAATGAATAAATGCTATTCATATACAATATGATTCAATCAACGTCACACTAACTAAATCTGTCACACACCAGGTGTGGGTGGTTCTCGGAGCTCAGTCCTTAGAAATTCTGTCTGGTTTCTCACATAGTTTAAGAAAACCAACACAGCTTGGATGTTGTGTTGAATGTGATATAGCTTCTGAAGCAGAGAGGAGTTACGAATGAGAACAGGGTCTGTATGCACACAGGCACAAACAAGTGACTAGGTTATCAAATACATAATCACACTGACCTTGTATTAGAACATTTAGAAAAGAATCAGATGAAGAATTGATTGCAGCCATGTAATCCATCACAAAAGCTGAACGGAACAGTCACTAGTCAGTGTAATATGAAAAACATGACAAAAACATGCACATCAAAAACAAAAAGAAGCATTGCCTGCAGCGGAGGAAAGGAGCAGGGAACACGCTGCATGAGGAAGAGACAGGGAGCACATTCATGAACAGAAACCAGTCCAATCAAAAGAGCCATTAACAGGCCAATGGGACCATGGGATCGCATTTGTAAAAAGCTTGGTCAGAAGATAAAATAACCCTTTCAAATTAAAATTGATTAATGATAGAACAGATCTTTAAGATTACAATAGTTACTCAAGATAATTTGTTGAGACCCACCAATATTGATTCTATATTATCTTTTCATTCTGTAAAATAAAAGCTTTCAATTTGGCTCAGATTGACCAACATAAACACTATAATGTCTGAGAAAGGCTCATATTGGCCAATTTAATTCAATTTTTATTCATATGGGCTGCTATTCAGCTGTGTCACTGTGGTCAGTAAAAGGTGTGAGTCATGCAGGACAAGAGGAAGTCAAACTGTCCATTAAATGACACACAGGCACAAACAGGCACGCACACACATGCACACACGTTAATGACAGGACATGGTGAAGGTCTCTGACAAAGCATAACAAGCCTTGGAAGAAACTGCAGAGGACTGAGAGAGAAGGCGTGAGGGGGTTTCATTGTAATCCAGCATGTTTAGCGTGAGTGCAGACTACAAGAAAGGTTACGATTTAGCATGTTCACTGACATGCACTATATGCTAAGTACATAAAAGGGCAACATAAACAAACTTAAGAAAACCTGTGATAAATTGAATGTACAAAAATCTGCATTACAAAGGCAATAACAGCAAAACAGTCCTCAGGCTATTAAGGCTGTACACAATGAATAGACAATAGACAATCCAGGCTGACAGAACAAACTCTGCATCGGCTATACAGTGCAAGGCACTACTAATGTTGATTAATCATTTTACTGTGTACAAACGCATAGCCAGGACATTAAAAACCTTACTGAGGTTTTAATGGGCCGCTGACGTGGGCAGGATTTCGGCCAGTGGACAGACGGGTCAATGTGTTTGTGCGGGAGAGAGAGACAGCTGCACAGAGGTGCAAAATAAGCATTGATGCTTCATAAATTGCAAAGTGACAACCTATTCAGCATAGAACCAAATCTCACACACCCAGTATCCCTAGTTCAGTTATTTATGTGCAAACAGAGTGTCTAAGGCAATGTTTATTTATTATAAACTATATCATTCATTTATTTGAATACAATTCCCTAGTAAAAAAAGTTATTTGTTCAAAGTAAGCAGGGTGGGCCAGTGAGTAATGTGGATGGGTCGGTGAAGCTCTAGCCTATTACTGGCTACATATCAGCTGTGAAGGCACATAGATAGATGGATACACCATTTGTTTTTGTGTTTATGTTTAGTCTCTCTGTGACTGATAGCACCTCGCACAGCTACGGTACTGTGCACAATCTATGCCTGAACGCATCCTCTCTGAGCTGTCACTGTCTACATAAACAAACAATGCTCTTGTATTCCTCTTCTGACACACTGACACACACACACACACACACTGAATGTTGCATCCACGGTTTGCACACAATATATCTGATTAACAAAACACTTGGTGTAAAGATCCTTTTTGGGGTCCCCATCTGGGTTTGACGAGGAAAGAGTGAGCTGGCCTGGGGCAATAGAAATGAGGAGGATTAAAAAAAAACACTTTTTTATGTGCCAACTAAAAGGGAGATCCATTCATATTTTCCCTTTAGTAAATAATGAACGAAACAGTAAGATTACATGCTTTCAGACATTCTGTGGTGTAAATTGTTTCTCCTAACCAAAGAAAAAAACTGTAACACAAAATAAACCTGACCAGCATTTTATGAAAGAAAATTTGCTTGTTTTAACAGACATCCCCCTCCCTGATCTTGCTGATGTGTCACACCCTCCCTCTTCTCCCCCTCCATCTGTTTGTGTGTGTGTGTGTGTGCGTGTGTGTGTGCATCTTGCCCCCGGGGGCCTTTCAGCCCAAACATCAAGGCCAACTACTCCGTTAATCTGTAGCTGCTAACCTCCCTGTTGTTCTAGTAGCTCGTGCTCTCATGTTCAGTCATTGACACGTGGACTCTTCCATTTCCACTTCATTCGTCTCCTGTACCCACTGTCCATGTGACTTCTGCAGGACTCCACACTGCTCAATGAATCCCATTGTAATGAAATCATTTTCATAATAATGCTGCTCAAAGCTCCCTCACTGTTTGTGAAAACCATAACTGGAGTGAGAATGACTATATTAGCTTAAACCAATGCACTGATGATGACATATTGACATCTGAAACATACTCCACATTAAGAGAAGAGGGGCAACGGTGTGTTAAGTAGACCAATCAATATGTCTGTCTGACAGGACTTATAATACATTTACTCATGTATTGTGCTTAGAGATGGTCTTAATGCCTTGAGTTTAGTTGAATACTTCCATTTTATGCCATTTAATATTTCTACACCAGAATAACATTTTACATATAAAGTATGGTAACACTTAAATCACACATTAGATCTTGATGAACAGATTATACAAGTTGAAAATCTTTACTGATATACATCATATGATAAGTTGAGAACAAACTGATATAACAACGGTCAATGGAAACAAAAATCACCAACACATTTACGGCTGGATTCAAAACCACACCGAAAATCTAAGTAAAAAAAACAAATTTCATCATGTCAACTCATAATGTGACTCAGTAGTGTGTATGGCCTCCACGTGCCTACATGCACTCCCGTCTGGGCATGCTCCTGATGAGTCGGAGGATGGTGTCCTGGGGATATCCTCCTAAACCCGGATCTGGGCATCAGTAAGGTTCCTGGACAGTCTGTGGGAGTCCTAAGCAGTGATGGGCACACGATAGATAACGTCCCATAGATGTTCGACTAGATCAGGTCAGGGGAATACCTTTGTTATATAGGAACTGCTAACAAACCTCGGCCACATGAGGCCAAGCATCGTCCTGCACCGGGAGGAGCCCAGGGCCCACTGCACCAGCGAAGGTCCTGACAAACGCTCTGAGGATTTCATCCCCGTACATTTACAGCAGTCAGGGTACCGCTAGCAATGACATGGACGTCTGTGCTACGCTCTCAAGACCATCACTGAGCCACCACCAAACTGGTCATGCTGGATGATGTTACAGGCTGCATAATGTTCAACACGGCGTCGCCAGACTCTTTCACTTTTTGACTTCCAAAGGAGTCACCTCAATAATTGATTCCTAATCAGTTGTGCTTCCTACATGGACAGATTGATATATCTGAAGTTTAACTGACTTGACAATTATGTGTTTCCTTAATTTTTTTTTAAGCAGTGTAGCCAACACTAAATATTGATACCAATAACAATGTGATCCAATGCAGCATTATGAGTACTGTACCTTTACTTTTCATACTTTTTTGTTTTAATGCTATTACTGTTGTGATAGCACTTTTATTTGTAATATGGTATTTTTATATTGTGGCATTGGCTCTTACGCTTAAGTAAATGATTTGTGTGGTTTACCACTGCTGCTCAGGCTATTCTTCAGTGCGCACTGACGGCCCCATGGATTATGATCTAGTCTCTGTGTACCAGGATTTGTTACTTATCAACCTGGACAACAACAACATTTCAGCATCTTCATTACAGTAACGACAGTCTGTTCTACAAACGAGCCCCATGCACAGGCTGCACTGCTTAAATTATTGAGATGTAATTACCAACCCTGATAATTCGTGCCCTGCAGCAGATGTTTTCTGGGATTTGTCGAATATGAATTTAACATTGAGCCTGAATGAGGAAGAGACACATTTGGAGCAAATGAATCGACACTGTTGATGAATATTTTTCCTTAAACCTACTGGCCCCTTTGTGTGACTAATGCTTTCCTGCTCTAAATTTAGTTAGTATTCCTCTCCAGTTGAGTGTCACTGTGAAAGGAAATGTCTTGAAATAGCCATCACCACAACCCATCAATTATTTTCCAGAGCATGCAACGATGTCGCTCTGTTCTCTATCACTAAATAGTCAGTGCATTAAAACCAGTTCTGGTCAGATTATTTAATATCTTGCAACTGAAACAAATCTGAGTGCTGCCACAGTCACACAGCCATGGCTGAATGTGATGCTAAAGCATTAGTTTTTCTGCTGCATTCATTATATCATGTTTTAATTTCATAGATTCACAGCAGCACCGTCACAAACTGCAATCAGTAGCTGTGCTGCTGTTTAATCACTTGCTCTGATTATAAACATCTGTTGTCCGCCTTAGAAATAGCTCAGAGGGAAGAGCTATTCCACAAATATCTCAAAAATGAAATTGTTTTTATTTTATTTTAATCTTTTACAGGCTTAGTTTCTTGTCTTTCATAACCTCGTCAAGCCTGTTGGAAAAATGGGTAAACCATTCAAATCGTTATGATAGTAAAACAGGGCAGGTGTTCGGAGATTTACTGTAACTCCGGTGGCTTAGAACAGCTTCAATTTGAGTCCAGGAAAATCTAAACTTCTAAAACATGATTTGCTGCATTCCTTTATTCAGGCATCTATGGGGAAGAAAGTAAGGGTTATTTGTATATAAACCAGACGTACTATATTTAAATTCTACATAATCTGACCTACAGAAACTTTTTAACGTCTAGATTATTCAACCCTGAGCAGAGGCATGCTAATGGGCCGTTAGCTCAGTGGAAAAATCGTATCACAGGTTCATCGTGTAAAGGAATCGTCATCAACACCCTATGTGATGACACAGCCTCTCACAAATTGAAACGTCTGTGTTATTAATCATCCGTCCATAGATTCCCCCTGCAGTAAATCATTCACTCACTTTCCCATTGTAAACAACAACGAAAACCTGACTGTGCTGATGAAATGATCTCCACAGTTCAGAGAGGAGCATGTTGCAGAAATCACAGAAATCCTAATTATGACTCCAGCATTTCATCATAAGATGAAATATTCATCCTGGATGGTGAGTATAGTCAGTTTGCCTAAGGTAAGAATGTCAGGCGCAGAGAATTCTTCCATTGCCATTCAAACAGGTGAATAAATGGATAGGAAGGGAATATTCTGAGTAGAGCTCATGTGATTTCAAAATGGATTCAAACGAGTTCCTCTGAAACATTAATGATTGTATAAGGTCCAACATGCAGAAGTCTGATAATGATATAATGATTAAGTCAGTGTAAGATCTGCAGATCCAGCTAGATAGAGAGAGGAGAGCTGTAGAGGAGCTGCAGTCTTATGGAGCTTGAACCGTAGCGGTTAAGTCATCAAGCTGCTCACTGTTTCCATGTGTCAGCAAAGAAGACAAAGTGCAGTGCCGTGCACGGGCCAGGCCAGCACCAAAACAGTCCACCAGCAAAGCCAGACTGGGGGACGAACACAGGCTGGAGCTGAGGATATTCAGGCCATAATATGGATTTAAGATTATATAGTAATGGATTTAATTATTATATAATCATTATAATTATATAATAATATGGATTTAAGATTTTGTTTTAAAAATATTTAACTCGTAAATATCTCGTGTGGATGATGAAGATAAAATGGGCAAGAAAAAACAAACTAACATTTACTATTTTAGTTCAGATATATTAATTGTCATTTTAGTTGACAAATAATGTATAGAATTAGTAATATTGTAATCTGCAGATCAATCATGGATGGCAGTTGTAGGCCTTTGTTATTTTTTATAATTCTGCACTTTGACAAGTAACCATGCGTCTTTCATAGACCTGAGTCAAACAGTGAGACACCACAACCTCATAATTTAATAAAGCTTAGAGTAACATTACAAGGCAAAGTTACACCTCAGTCTGTCAGACACTGGCATCTGAAGACTTAGTTGATTAATAGATTAGTTGATTGACAGAAAATAAACTGACAACAATTTTGATAGCTGCTAATCATTATCAATTCTATTCCATCTCCTCAACTATGTATATTTGCTGTTTTTTTTGTGCTAAATAATAATATAATAAAAATAAGATGTCACATTGGATTATAGGGAGTTATACTTTTCAATATACTTTTTTAATTAGAATTAATTGAGGAAATAATCAACATATTAATCTACAATGAAAATAATCATTAGTTAAACCCTTACAGCCAACAATGTGTATAAAATGAACCTGGACAGCAGCAGGCATTACAACCGAACAGAACAGGAAGAAGTCTGCGAGTTGATATCCCTCCTCATGTTCTTGCTGGAGGCTGCACACACACATGCATGCATGCACATTCAACTGCTCAAACTTACACACAAGCTTACCAGCTACTCAGAGACCGTTTATCTTGAACACTGTCCAGAGCCAATTAGCTTACACTGTCTTACACAGATGGATAATGTGGCGGCAGCAGCAGTAGGTGAGTGAGTCAGAAAAGGTGAGCTGGGAAAAGGTGACGTGTTTACGCACGTCACAGTGTGCAGTCCTGTGTGTGTGTGTGTATGTGTGTGTGTGTGTGTGTGTGTGTGGCTGTGTGTGTGATAATGGGATCAGATTAAACAGTTTCGAAGCTGAGCCACCTAAAAACAAGGTCACCAGGATGTGAGAATCAGATACCTGCTTCCTTGATGATGAAAACTGCGAGAAGTATTTTGCATGGTGAGTGGTTTTCATAGATAAGCCTGAAGGCGTACTCAATGTGTCTCATAGGGGGATTTGATGAACCAATTACTCATGGGTACATGTCTTTAGTCATTGGGTATTTAAGCCCTCATTAAAATCAACACATGAGATAATTAAATCTTTGTTTACCCCCCCCCCCCTCCAACAGGAAAAAAGGTAAGTGCCTATGGGAGAGCTTTTATTTTGTGACTAGTCAGCGGTATCCCTCATCCTTCTTCATCATAGTCCAAAAAACGATGTCAGTCCTCTAGTTTTTATCCGACTTGGGAGGTGGAAATGATAGATGCCTGGCCCAGATTTAAAGCACAGTCATTTCACTCAGTGGTTTTCAGTCCTGGTCCTCTGGGGTTTAGAGTAGTAATGCTGGTTGTCTGTTTTACAAGCTAGTCACGCATGTTCAAAAAGGATACACCTGCAAATCGCTCTCTCATTGGATGGATACAACAAAAACAGTTGGGTATTGGCCCTATACAAAACCGACATTTACTTAAACTAAGTTTTAAACCGAGGTGACTATTGGATGGGCAAACATGTGGACACACAAACGACAGAACCCACTCTACTGTCCATCCACTGTTGTTCCAGTTGGCACGGCTACCCTTGTAGGACTTTGTATGATGGACAGCCTAACCAAAACCTTATCACTAACCTATACCGTATCATTTACCTTAATTTTAACACAATTTATATCTTATGCCTATCCTTAACCAGGACCTCAGAAACCGGACCGAGCCGGCTTTAGTCCCTGTGATGTCTACTGGTCCTCAGTGACAAGTTCAAAGTTTAAACTGGAAAAGGTCCAAAGGTTACAAAAATGAAAAGCCGACACACACACCTACACACTATGAAACGGCATTGACTTACATTTAATGGACCAGGGCCTCAGAAATCATGATTTGGTCCCCATGAGGTCTACTGATGCTGACAAGGTCAGGATTTATAATGGGAACGGTCCAGCAAAAACGAGCACAGAAACACAATTTTAAACTTAGGTGACTAATGGATGGACAGGACACACACACAAACAAACAGGTCCACACAACATAGCAGCCACTCTACCGTCCATCCACCGTTGTCTCCGAAAAATAAGAGCTATTTAGTGAGTCCAGTAATCCTCTGTCCTTTACTCCCATTACTTGCGAGGGCTTTAGTCCTATTGACTGTTTTGTCAATAGGAGATTTTGTCAATTTTGTTGTTTTGACATGACAGCTCATTATCTCGGTCAGACATCCTCCTTCAACAGCAGCAGCAGCAGGAGGAGGAGGAGGAGGAGGAGGAGGAGGAAGAGGAGGAGAGGGATGCCTGAACAACAGGCCTACATGCTCTGCAGTCGACTCATGGCTCGGCTGGCTCATCATCTGTGGCCAAAAAACAATGACACATCATCCCTGTCTGTCCCGGCTTCCAGCGGTTGTGTAAGGACATTAGAAAAACGGGGCAAAGCGGCAACAGCACGCTATTCCACAGCGAGACGGTTTCCAGGCTAATGAATGGGCCGTGTCTCCGCTGGTATGCTGCACAGTGGAATTTTACACTGAGGTGAACGGAGCAGACGGAGGAGGCTGCTGTTGATGGGGCTTCACCGCGAGGGCCTGTTGTACACCCTCCCTCCATGCACTGATGTTCCATTTGACAATAAACACATGAAGCCCGGTACACTTACCTCCGGTCTCATAGTCCGAGCGCCGCGCTCCGTCCTCGCTCCCACACCAGCCTCCGTCGTTAGCCTCAAGCTAGCAGCTAATTCAAAAAAGAAACGTTAACGGAGCCCCGTTAACGTCAGCGAGTTAACGTCAGCGAGGACCACGGAGACACAGTCCAGCGAAGAGCCATGCTCCTGCCGCCGTTCAACCGCGGAGGCGCCGCCGCGACGCACCGCACTGCTGCTCTCGGGCCCCGGCGGAGGCTCGAGCGCGTGAAATGGGAGTTACCGGAGAAGGGGAACGTCGGTGGAGATGTCCGTTAGAGTAACCATGACAGCACCGGGAGAGGCAGCCTGCGGTTCAACCGGTACATGGCTTGAGACGGCTGCATCAATCGCTAGGAGGGCATCACACAGAATGGCTGGCGTTCAGTCCACTCTGTCGAGCACCGGGCTGGACGAGCCAATCACGTTGTGGGATGAGAGGTGATTGGCACGTCGTCGACCAATGGCCTGCGGGATTCCTGTGGAAGGACAGAAAGGACAGCCAATTACCGTAGAGCTTTATTCTGTGAGGAGGCGGGACCTGCAGGTGTGATACAGCGGCGTAGGCTTAAACGGATTTGTCTATTAATGATAACGAAATTATTAATAATGTGATAAAAAAAAGTTCTATATATATTCATTTTTTTCATGTTTTCATTAAATTTAGATTTTACATATATTCCACGTATATATATAATACATAGTATAGAAAATAGGTATTATTTGACAATTATTAAATATAAAATAAAATTGTGTATATAAATTGTTTATTTCATTCATCGACCAAACAAAGTATTTAAATCCAAACACAAAATGTCGAATATTGAATGAAAAGGAGCAGAAAAAATAATAATCTTATATAAACTGATCCTCTTTTACAAGATATTAATATACAAAGCAAATAATTTTATATAATTATAATGATACATATCATATGAATAAAGAAATAGTTATCTTATGTACAATATATATTGAGAAAGATCGAATATTCCCTAATAGCTTTAGTTTTGAGGAGTTTGTGCCACCACTAGTGGCAGAAACTTGTACTATGGGCAGAAAAGGTCTCTGGTTCGTCTCTAGTTCGACTCCACGGAGAAACAACAAAAAGACGAACCTGGATTGATCTGTCCAAAAATCCAAGAGGAATCTCCCTACCCTGTCTAGTGCCCCTGAGCAAGGCACCTTACTCCCCCAACATCTGCTCCCTGGGCGCCGTACATGGTCGCTCACGGCTCTGTGTGTCCTGCACCAGATGGGTCAAAAGCAGAGATTACATTTCCCTACCTGCATGAGTGTGCCTGTGCACGTCTGTGCATGTGTTTGGGACTAATAAAAGTATCTTAATCTTAATCTTAATCTTAATTAAATTGGTTCCAGGTCAATCTGTTAGTATTTCACATTATATCATAGTTTTTAATCTGATATCTGTGGCAACATTCCTGCCCCTGACCCACTGGTAGCAACATATTTAATATCAACCAGCAAGCATGCCAGAGCTGAAGAGGGGAACAGCCATGGTGACCAAGATACAGTTGGCTATAACAATAAGTGAGATGAAGCCTGTAGTGGAGACAACATAGAAAGTGTCCAGGAAAAGTTTCTTATGCTTCAGATAAAAAATGCATTTAGTATTCAGAGGAAGGATTAGAGTCTGACTTGTCCTTTTTGGAGAGGACCGTTTGTGTGATTGCTCTTGCTGCTGGAAGGAGGAGACAAAAGTTCCACACTGCAGGTTTATTTGGAAACAATTTTGATAATTTACTCTACATATTACCTCAACTAAAAAACTAAAACAAATCCGACTTCTTTAAATGTCTCGCGTCGACTTATCAATCTTGAACAGATGGTCACTCCAGGCCTACGGGACACAACATTTTCCACAACAGGAAGCTGAAACACTTAAATACTGCTCTTTAGGAAAAAACTGCCAACCTCAGCTCCCAGCTGTTGGGCACGGACCTCTGCCCTTTCTGTTAACATACATACATACATACATACATACATACATACATACATACATACATACATACATACATACATACATACATACATACATACATACATACATACATACAATAATACAATAATATGGTCGTCATGCTGTCTCTCTTTAAAACAGCAGGAACAAACATATCACTGTGAACGTGTTTAACCTTCATAGACATAAAAAGGTATAATTAAATCTCATTGAATATCACACTTGACCTCGGTGACACTGTCCAATCACAGCTGCAGAGCACAGGACGCTGTTGTGCTGCGACTGATGCCTTCACGTGCCGTTTCCCCATATTGTAATTAGTACACACAGAATTTGGACCGGACTATTTCGACACCTGTAGGAATAGGTTTTAGGAAAGTAAAGGTTTTTGATTAGAGTCTCACTCATAGGTAAATTTGAAATGGAAAACATGGGAATCCCTTATCTTAAAATAATACTTTAACCATTTATGATTGCATTTAATCATTTGTTAAACGAATCATAGCTCATATCTCCCTATTTTCTTGAAATGATGCACAAAATAAAACATTAGCACCAAGATATTTTTCTGCGTGGCTTATTTTGATTTTATTGTGCAAAAAACGTTCTGGTTTTAAAGCCACAGGTCCACAGCGCATTGAACACTGATGATTGTTCCGAGGTGTCCCTGAAGGCAGCATCCATGTGTGCTCCATTGCTGTGAACACTCGCCAGTTCTTGCTAGTTCTCCGCTGCTGCGCACACAGACGTCGACAGGACAAAAAAAGATACGTCACACCAAGGTAACGTTTTGACGCATTTGAGATTTTCACTGAAAACCCACTAACCACTAAGCGCCGAGTTGTTCAGCGATGAAAGGGTTTGAAAGCTCTGTTGCTGGAGCCAAAGTTGTGCATTGGATGTTCGCTCTGGTAGCTAACACGCTAGCCGCAACATCGTTAGCTTAACTTTAAAAAGCCCGTTTTTCTTTTGAGATGGTCAGGTAGCTCCAGCTGCTCACCAATGGTAAATAGCCACTTTCTCCTTTTCACCGAAAATACCGAATGCAACGGTGCGATGTTGGAAAGTAGCGCGTGAGTCCCGATCAGCGGTTAGCCATTAGCTTGCTCACTAGCCGGTTTGAATGAAGAGAGAATCCGGAGAGATCTATTGTGGAAGAGTGCGCTGCCTCCGCCGGGTCCCCCACCGGCTCGCTGGGACTGAGCCAGCGCAGTTTAAACAGCTCAAAGCACTCATATATGTTTTATTAATGGTCATATTGTTATAATTAATTCATTTTGATGTGAACCACTGCTGCGGCCTTCTAGTATTTTGGACCTTGCAGCCAGCAGGCAGACCCAGGTTCCTGCTCATTGTAGCGTAAGGCTAGTGCCTAAACTTTGTTCTGTTCGTACTGTAAACAGTGAATCACTAACATAGTCTCTAAATTAACGGTTGTACAGTACCACGTAAGTGCTGGTGGAAGTGTGAACAATAACATGGCATGAAGAGATAACGTAAGATAAATATTGCATGGGTAAGTAATAAGTACCAATGCAATACGGAAGTGGTATGACAATAATAAGTGTAAGGAATAACAAAAATAGAAAAGTATGAATGGAATCAAACGAATATTAACAGTGTTTAAACAGGGACGATATGTGCAGTGTGAGAATAAATATACTGCAATAAAGATTTATTCATAATATTCTTATATTTCATGTACATTTAAATCAGCCTAATTTTTGCAAATTCTGAGTAAATTTATGAGATCCTCCCAATTTACATGTATACAAACAGATGGCTGAGAACGACGTTGATAATGAGCTTCTGGACTATGAGGAGGATGAGGAGCCGCAGGGAGCCCCCGAGAGTGGCACCCCAGCCAACAAGAAGGAGGTGAAGGGGTCCTACGTATCCATCCACAGCTCCGGCTTCAGAGACTTCCTCCTCAAACCAGAGTTGCTCCGTGCCATCGTTGACTGTGGTTTTGAGCATCCCTCAGAAGGTGAGTGTTGAGTTGTTTAAGAAGGTCCAAACCATGGCTTGGATACAATCCTCTTTTTAAACCAACAGTTTGACACTTTAATTTGAGACTTACTCCTCCACAGAAACAATATCACATTTAATCCAAGTGTTTTTCACTCATTTACGGTTGCCATTTTTCTATTTACAGTCCAACATGAGTGTATTCCTCAAGCTATCCTGGGCATGGACATCCTGTGTCAGGCCAAGTCTGGGATGGGAAAGACAGCTGTGTTTGTTCTTGCCACCCTGCAGCAGATCGAGCCTGTGGATGGGCAGGTGAGATATTTAAACAAGCTAATACATCCTCCATATGTTTTTATACCATGTGTTGCAGGCTATGATTCTGTTCAATACATTTTTTTTATTAGCTTTCAGATGTTGAGTAGTTGTCAGTCTTGAGACCTCTTCCGTTAAATAAGTTAAACAAACATGATTGCAGTGTTCCTGCTCAAAAATGTGTATGCTGGAAAACAAAATGAGAGAGTTGCACTTGAGGACAAGTACAGCCCGGAAGTAAAACTAATGTCCTTATTCCCTGCACTCCAGGTGTCTGTCCTTGTGATGTGCCACACGCGAGAGTTGGCCTTCCAGATCAGCAAAGAGTACGAGCGCTTCTCCAAGTACATGCCCACTGTCAAGGTGTCGGTGTTCTTCGGCGGCATGGCCATCAAGAAGGACGAGGATGTCCTGAAGAAAAATTGCCCTCACATTGTCGTGGGAACTCCAGGACGTACCCTGGCCCTCATCCGCAACAAGACTCTCAGTGTGAAGAACATCAAACACTTTGTGCTCGACGAGTGTGATAAGATGCTGGAGCAGCTCGGTAAGTGAGAGGAACAAATGTCTTACAGAAGATGGCTGAGAAACTTGATTCCAAATCTGCCTTTTGGTTGCATGTCTTCTGCTTATTTGGTCCCCTATCATGGGGCATTTATTGTGAAGATGTTTTGTCGATGAAATTACCGCACAGTCATCTATTAGTACTTGTGTATATATACAGGTTTTCAAATGAAACGTTAAAGAGTGAAAGTGTTGCCTTAAATCAACTGATAAAGAGCAAGTTTATAGGTATTTCTATTTTTCAATAATAGATGTGTTTTTTGCCCACAGACATGAGGCGTGACGTCCAGGAAATCTTCAGGCTGACACCCCATGAGAAGCAAGTTATGATGTTCAGTGCAACATTAAGCAAGGAGATCCGCCCCGTTTGCCGCAAGTTCATGCAGGATGTGAGTTATTATTTACCTTTTTCTCAAATTGAACTTGCTGCTGCTCCAAGCTGAGAAAATATACATTGAATTTCATAAGATGTTGTTTTTTTTTGCTGGATTTCTTTGTCTTTCTACTTTTATTCAATCTGATCGATCAAAGAGGTCTTAATAATTTCGATCCGGTTTGCATTCGCTTCATTCAATTCGTATTCTTGCTCTGTTGCATAACCTTCCCTCCTTTTTATGCACATATACGTAACTACAAACATTAGTTCGGTGGCGGCATAAAAGTTAAAAGTGAGCATTTCCTTTTTTCTGGTGCTGGTCGATTATGGAAAAATTCATAATCACGATTATTTTGGACAATATCAAAATCATGATTATTCAAACGATTATTAATATGTGCCCTTATTCTGAAGTATATGCTTTTATTCAAACCCTTAATGATGGCAACCCTAACACACCATGACCGGCTGACCGGCGCGGAGAAATGCGGGTCCGGTCTGACCGGTCTAAACAGCCAGGCGGGCGCGCGCTTGTAAATAGCGGTGCGCTGCGCGGCCGCTAACATGGTCTGCTGCTGGCCTCCCTGCTTTTCCACTCGCGCTGTTTTTTTCACTGCCGGTCACCACACACCAAACTCGCCTCCTTCACTTTACAGCTGCTTGAGAGTGAGAGCCAGTCAGCTGGGTCGCTGAAAGCTTTGGGGGAAAGACTGAATTGCGCACGCGCGTCTCTTTCGAAAAAAAAGGTCAAATAATCGTTTCAACTCGATTATAGTTGTTTGGAGATCGTTTGACCCAATAATCAAAATCACGATTAAATTTTTATTAATCGAGCAGCCCTACTTTTTTCTATATATACATTATTACATCCATGTCATCACATGGCTATTGCAGTTTTGTGTTTGTATTGAAACCCCTCATTGCTTTGCCCACTTGTAGCTGTCAGTGTCATAAGTGGCCATATGAGAGGGGGAAATTGATCCTCCTTAACAGATTTGACTCGGTCAGGACATCCACCCCTTCTGGCTCTGCTGCAAGGAGAACAAGTTCAGTGAGCCACCAGGCACAGTTCATCTGAAAACTTGGTGCAAGCTCATTATGGAGTTGTCATACGTAGAGCTCAGTAAAACATGAACCAGGGGGAACTTCAGAAAGAAGTATTAAGACTTATTTTTTAATAAAGTTTTCCCCTCATCTAATCCTCCTTTCTGTCTTCGTGCATGCTTCAAGGCTTCGTCTGTATTATAACACTTCTGATGTGGTCTGTAGAGGTGGTTTGCGTTTGGTTATGTGTGTGTGAGAGTGACACACCTAACATTTTGCTCCTGTTTTTTGTTGTGTAGCCCATGGAAGTGTTTGTGGATGATGAGACCAAGCTGACACTGCATGGCTTACAGCAGTATTACTGCAAGTTGAAGGACAGTGAGAAGAACAGAAAGCTGTTTGACCTGCTCGATGTGCTGGAGTTCAACCAGGTACAGTTTGTAATCATTTCAGATGATGACTCAGAATTAGTCATGTACATATTAAAACATTTTTAATCTTTCTGCAAGAAATGCAATTTTTTTTTACGATTTTTGGTTAAACTTGTATCCCTTGGCCTGTAATTCCAGCCTATTGTGTTGTTCATGCCTTTCCCAGTAAAAAATGCAAGTGTCTTGTTTTGGTTCCTGCTAGGTGGTGATCTTTGTGAAGTCAGTTCATCGCTGTGTGGCTCTGTCTCAGCTGCTGGTGGAGCAGAACTTCCCGGCTATTGCCATCCACAGGGGCATGGCACAGGAGGAGAGGTAGACTTTCTTTGCCATGATTGTCTATTTGCTTAATCTGTATTGGATGGGTACTTTGCTGATTCCACTATCTTCCAAACGCCAAAATGTAGGGAGACAACATATCACTGTGCTGTAATTTGTCCCTGGTCAGCTAAAACTTTTTAATATTTAACTTTGCTTGACAACAACAGTATTGTAGTTAAACTGGCCCACTGGGCAGTATGAACTATAAAGTTGAATTTACAAGCAGTTTTATGTTGAAGATTAGATTGTATTACAGGTTGGCAGTTAATGTTGTTAGTCACCTTCGCTTGAACTGGAATGATATCTTGCTTATTACTTTTCCTGTTGTTGCCCATTCCTCCCCCAGGTTATCCCGGTATCAGCAGTTTAAAGACTTCCAGCGGCGGATCTTGGTTGCAACCAACTTGTTCGGCCGAGGCATGGACATTGAGCGAGTTAACATCGTCTTCAACTACGACATGCCAGAAGATTCTGACACTTACCTTCACAGAGTTAGTCCAGCTATTATATCATTTTGTCATGAATTCCAGAAATGTTAACATTTTCATTTTCAAAGCATACAAACAGATGTCTGTAGCTTGCACCAAATTTACAGTAACAATCTGATAAATAACAATGTAAAAAGAACCAGCAACCAGTGTTCATTTGAATGCTGTATTTAATTCTACCCAATCAGAACATTGTGATCTGAAACTATGGAGTCGGTATGAAATCCAAACTTTTGTCCCGCTTCCTTTCATATGCCAACTTGTGGCATTTCCAGTTGCTTTCAGCTGAGCCTCGTGTAAGCTCAACCTTTTTCCTCTGCCCCTCAGGTGGCCCGTGCTGGCAGGTTTGGGACAAAAGGTCTGGCCGTCACTTTTGTATCAGATGAGACAGACGCCAAGACCCTGAATGAGGTCCAAGACCGCTTTGAGGTCAATGTGGCAGAGCTACCAGAGGAGATTGATATTTCCTCTTACAGTAAGTTCTCTTGTCTTTTACAGCCGTCTTCCACTTGACCTTTCAGTAAACAAGTCTTTTCTGAGCAACAGATATACAGAACCCATTTTCTTTCTACATCATCTCACCATTCTTCAAGGCATTTTGCTCGTGTCACTGGATAGAAAATGTAGAGAAATAAAGCAGTGGCAGTTGTTTCTTGGCCTTATGTAACAATGCCTAATTCTTTCCTTTTTCTCTTTTCAGTTGAACAGTCCAGATGAGCCTGAAGTCATTCCAATGAAGATTGTGTTTGAACCTTGGTATTGCTGTATTTTGATGGAGACAAAAAGCTCAATGTTTAATATTAAAGTCCCCCTCCCTCCATATTTGTATGCACGTTCATGAAGGTAAACCATTTCTTTTTATTTTATGTGCTACGGGGTACTTGTTTTAGTGTTTTTTTTCTTGTTCTACCATGGATACATTGTTTTGGTTAAAGAAATAAAGTTTTTATACCTCGTGTGATGTTGTTAGATTTAATTTTCACTTGTAAGTATGACAGATGTTGCATTAAAGAAAAAGACAAACAAAATCGTCAAACACAATCTGAGTCGTCACTTTTGACTGTAGGTAATTCTTCTCATAAGCAGAGGGTGCTGTTGTCGCAGTTTTAAATTCACCGTCACTGTTTCCCAAACACTTGACTGTGAAGTGACTGCCAGGTAGGATCATTTGAAACTGAACAAGTTGAGTTAAATAAAACCACATGAAACCTGAGTCCAGCAGCCATTTTTATCCTATGGATGGACCAACAAGAACTTTTGACAGCTACACTGGTTTCTTAATGACCCTTATAAAACCTTGGAACAAAATAAAGAAAATGCATTAACAGTCATTGTGATCCAAAATGCAATAATTAAAAAAAAGTTCTCTTTGAGATGCATTTAATGCACAAACAAGAAATCCAATGACTTGGAATAGTGTTGGCATTGTTCCAGTCTGCTGACAATGGTTTCAGTTCCAGGTAATGTTCCTTATCTTTGCTAAGTCATCGTTACAAGGAAACCGCGTCATAGCTTGCTGTCTGTAAACAGCACACTTGATGCAGTCTGTCTTAATGTTCATAATATGCTTAGTCCACCTTTTGCATTATACTCAAGAGTTTTCTACAGGAAAAACTGCAGGAGTTATTCTTTTGCTGCTTGTAACGAGCAACGCGTCTTGGGATATGAAGACATTACCATCTCAGTATTTGAGGGAATCGATGCAGGTGGAGGGATACTTTTACCCCTGCTGTCAAACTTATAGTACAGTAAGTTTCAGTGCTAAACAAAGTGCGCTGTTGCTCTGGTAGTGTTTCACTTCTCAGGCTGATCTGAGGGTCGTAATAAAATATCCCCAACACCTGAACCAGCAATCGGTCCAGAGGGGAGGAAGTCGAGGGGCGCTTCAGGGCTCTAGTTTAGGTCCCTCGTCTGTTTCAACTGGAGTGGGTAAGTGTACAATCCACTCTGGTCACACACACATTACATTAAAGGTTGCCTTCATGATTGTGAATTAAACCGACTACAGGCACGTCCCGCCTGCAGTCTCTGTCGACAGGTGGGAGCCTGTTTTCTTCACTCACTTGGAGCCAGATGAGAAAAATGACCCCTCGTCGTGAAGCGTCTTCCTTTATCAAGAAGGTCGACCTGGTCACATTCAAATAAAACAAAAATTCCTCCTCAGTACTAGTCTATGAACTTGTGTGTGTCTCCGTACATCCAGTGCTGTGGAGGAAGGGCCACTTCGTTGAGGTGGCTACAGTCATCGCTGCATTTACATGACTGGATGAACATGGCCGACCTCCGGAAACGCTCTCCGTCCGGGCAGACAAAGGTCACAGGTACCGTGCGCGTCTGGCGTGGCGAGCAGCACCTTCCGCTCGTGCACGTGCCGCAGTAGTTGGGTCGGTACAGTCGGACACTCAAACATTCTCCATAGGACAGCCGGACAGGCTCAGGGGCTTTCTGTGTTGGGGAGCACTTCTTCCCTTTCTGTGGTTGGATGATAGAAATCGAAGAGATGAGTGTCACAGTGCGGATTATATTGAGTTCGGTCCCTAACTGGATTCAATAGAGAAATTGACCAAAACCAGTCATTTGAATATCTTATTTAAAAAAAATCTAAAAGCTTTGCCTCTTATCCGCCCTGTCCTTTTACACAGAGGCAGATTTAAGCAGCTTTGCACTCAAACTCATTAGTTTCACATTACGAGAACCAGACTTCATCTTGTTGTGCCAAAACGGGGATAGAGCGAGGGATTATATTGACATTTAAGTGATTAATTTTAAGATTAAACCTGGATTTACCATTTTAGTGTCTTTCTCTGTTAAACACACGGACACCTGTCCGGCCACCAGAGCTTTTACTCAGCAGAGCAGAAAAAGAGCTGTCGGTGTGTGTCCAACATGGAGGATTAATATAGACACACCACTTCCCTGGACTCTGAGTACACAGATGGGGCCTAGCTATGGACAGTTGCTTGGCAAGAATGCCGGGGGTGGGGGACTATATTTAAAAAGGCGCCTGCCTGTCACCAAAACACAGCTGAGTAAATCAGCACTGCCCAGTTCCCACTGGATGTGGAGCTTCCAGAAAGTACCGCTACAATAATCTCTGTTCTTAAGCTTGGGATAAAGATGGTTTTAGCCCTCAAAGCATATTTACTCAAGGACACAACATCTCATTTTTTTTTCATTCTTTGCTGCGCAGATTAGATGTAACAGCCTCAGCTCTTTTTAAGTTGAAAGAGGGAATCAAGGAGGCAGAGCAAAAATGAGCAGGTATAGTTTTTCTCCATAGGCAATAATGGCTCGATAAAAGATGAAATAATTCCACTCTTGATAAGTGTTATCACTAGGCGTCCAGGTTTTACCATCTGAGACAAGTTGTTGTGATAAGAAGTTATCTGTGCAGTAATGTGGATATTTGACCTTTGCTCTCCCTCTCCTTTAGTTCAGTCTACTTCACCTTGGCTGCGACGCTCAGGCCCTGGCACGGCCGTATGGTGCAGATCCTCGTCTCTCGCTCCAGCTTACACTCAGGGTTCTTGTTGGTTATTCGGGACGAGACGCCCATCCCGCAGCTGCGAGAGCACTGGGACCAGTCTGTGGTCTGCACTGGACACTTCTTTTCCTTCAGATGGTTCCACACTGAGGAGTGTGAAAAGGTGGCAGGCAGGGAGAAAAAGAGAAACGATACACACCAGTTAGAACAGTGGTTCCCAACCTGGGGGTCAGAACCCCATCAAGAGTTTCCATAGTTTCTTGTAATTACTGTTGTATTCACTGCATCACAAAATCAAATATTACGGGCAACAAAAACTCACACACTAACAGAACAAACTGTTATGATAAATTATAAAGCTTTTTTCCTGTTCTCTTACCAGGCAGATGTTTGTAGCCATGTTCACTCTGCCAACCGCTGGACTTCACATCTGTGAGCTCGTTGCCCAGAGCCTGATCAGGTCTGGGCAGGTGGTGTTGTGGTGGAGGCACCTGTGATAAGAGATAACACAAGACCATGATGTTTTTCGGGGATTCATCTGGGCCGCAGCCACGTCTGTCTTTTGTTTACTCTTCACAATGTTGTCACCACAATGACCTGATTACCAAGGGGTTACTTTCGGCGAAAGAGAAACTTCACTCTGTAACAGGAAGAAATATCTAACAGTGACAGTATCTCATCTATGTAAACAGTTACAGTTTGGTCTATAAGAAAGAGGAGGATTTAGAAAAACATTTTGTGGAAACAATGTGAATTCCCAGTTCACTTGACCTTTTTACCATCCAACCACTTTCTCAATGTGTCCAGGAAAGCAGTTCAGCCAAATATGATGCAATTGCCGGAAGGTGTTCCTGAGTTATTGCGTTCACAAGGACAAAAGATAGATTTTTAAGGTCACCGTGAACTTGACCTTTAAAACCTTAAGCACCAAACGGAACCTTTGAACAAAATTTGAAGACATAGTGTTCCCGAGTCATCATGTTCTGGACAGATGGTTGGATGGTTGGTCATCATAAAAAAACATTACGTCTACAACCACAGCTGAGCTCCTCTCACTTCCTTGCTCTCTGTTTCTACATGTTGAGCAGTGCAGGAGCTGCTATTAACTGCATCCCAAGCTCCTTAACACGGAATTTAAAGAATTGATCAACAGAAAAATATTATGGAAGACAAGGAGGTTTTGTTTTCATCTGCGTTTGTTCATTAGTTAGCAGGATTACATAAAAACTACTTGTTGGAAGGATGAGGTCTGGGGAAGAGCCCATTAAGTTTTGGTTGGTTGCATTGCGATGTATTCTTTTTGTTTTACATATGTGGATTTCGCAGAGAATAATTCATGATGAAAAAGATCAGGCATGTTCAGGGGACTGCACTATTGGGCCTTGGCAGAGGTATGGGCTCCATACCGAGTGCAATTCTAATTATGAATGCAAAGCTGTAATCAATTAATTACGGCCACATTTCTTTTGTCAAAATGTGTCTTTCATCCTCACCTCCCTTGTTTTCTATCCAGAGGTTATTACAGTGGCAGCTGATGAATTGTGACTACATCAAACACACACCTGATGCTTAGGTGGCAGGCGCCAGGTGCCCTTGTGGCAGTCCACGCTGAAGCAGCACTGCCCGGGAATCCTGACCAGCCGTGGGTAGGGGCAGAATGGCGAAGCCGGGGGCAGTTTGTTGTTGCAGAGGGGAGCGCAGCCAACGGCGCCATCGATGCAGGTACACTGGTGTTTACAGCCGGCACGGAAACCCTCGCCGTTCTGGTAGATCCTGCTGTTGTACTCGCATGACCGTCCCTCAGATTTAGCTGGAAACACACACATTATTACTCAGCTGACACCAAACATTCATGACATGCAAATCAGCCGTGGTAAGATGTGCACAAACTTGCTGTTGTTTTGCACAAACCATAAAGCAACAAAGTTATTCTGGGCACAAACCACAGGTTAGATATTTCAGAGATGCATCTCTTTGTGCAGGACAGGACATGCTTTTAAGGGACCAATGATAGAGCCTCAGCCTGCATCAGGTATGTTTAGAAGTATTATCTTATTGCAACACCTTGAATTAACCCTGTTGGGCAAAGCTTCTCTTTGCCAAAACAAACACAACACACACAAAGTCAAACAGACATCCAAAGGTCAGTGGAAATAAGGACAGAAGTGTGAGACACCTTGTCTCCTTAGCATGGAAGAACCAGCTATTCATAGTTTGTGGGGCAGCACTGGCATGGTACAGATGGGGGGGGTGTATTTTTATCTCTGAAACCCCCTGACATCGTCATAAAACATCTACTACTCATTAAAATATCCCATGTCCTGTTCCTGGATGTGTAGCGTGACACCTTCCTTGATCCCCAAATTGTGATGCCATTGACTTAATGGAAAGGAGGCTAAATTAATATCCCTATCTTTGAGGTCTGTTTTCTACGTTGCTAGACAAGTTTCCTGGCCTTTTAAATATAAGACAACTCGCACCAAATACAATATTTCCCCATACTAGGCACCTATGAAGTCAGCTATGATCCCAGGGAAATTCCTCCCGTACCAACTTTACATTGTTCCTTCCTCCCTCACCTCGACAGATGCCCCAGTCCAGGGCCACATCATTGCCGTAATTACACTCCAGCCCTTTGTGATGGTCACAAGGCCTTATGGAGCTGCAGTCCTGGTTGAGCTGTGCGGCACACACCTTGCAGCACCCACATCCATCGGGCACAGCGCTTACCCCGGGAGGGCAAACCAGAGGCTCTGCAGGGCAGTCACACACTGCAGGGCAGCTAGCAGTCACCTGGGGGGATGAGGGGGGAGAGGAAGCAGAGAGGGAGGTCAGGTCATCAGAGAAAGACCCACATGCTTTAGTGTCAAGGTCATGGAGATGACAAATATGGAGAGAAAAAGACAGCACAGTGAAGCACATACATGCTCATCAACCACCTGTAGTTCTTTGCCAAAATTGTGAAAGTCTTGCAACGCCAACACCCACTTGATTAAAGAAAAACCACACACAATAGCTGGAGAGTTTAAATCATCAGCAGGGGTGTTCAGTGCACCACTTTGAGCTTTTCTTCCAACATCAGAGTATGTGGCGGAGCTCTGGCACATTTAGCCTCCTCAGGGTTTTTCTCATTTTGAATCTGTCCACAGACAAAGCAGTGCGGAGCAGTAAAAGTTAAGTTACTGCTGGCCACTCGTCCCTGAGTGTCTAGACAGCTGCAGGGTTTGTTCGACTGCTGCCTCACGATTTGAGTCATCGCAGCGGCACTAGAGCCAACTTGTTCCACTCCGTAGGAATCAACATGTCACTGTGGCTGCAAAAATAAGACATGAGTAGACACGCTTATTACCAGGAAGGACAGTCAACTTCAGAGGAACTGGGTTCATTATTATTACAAAACACATATGAGGATAAAGGATACAACCCCACCCAAGACTTTATTTGTTTTAGGACTAAGACTCTTTGAAAAATGGGTTAACACCAATAAGTCTCAGATCTAAGACTGAGATCTTCAGCAGTTCATGTGATGAAGATGCCATACATGGCTGAAACCTTTGATATACATATTTTTCGTAAGGAGTTGTTTGTGCTGGAGGTCAAAGAATATTTTCAGCACATTTTTAACAATTTAAACATGTTGAATCTCAAAATAACAACATAACGTGAAAAGCTTACCTGTGTGATGACGGCTGTTGTCAGTACAGTCAGGTAGATCAGTGATGCCATAATTATCCTATGGAGATGTTCAGCAAAATTCAAAATAAATACAAAACCTGTAGATTAAACTACTGTCGTCTTAATGTCAGTCTCAGGTAGTTGTTCTCTGACTATCTGTCTCTATTCGGACCTTGGTCCTTGTCCTTCTACCGGAATAAGCTGTCTTAAACTCTTTATACCCACTGTGAGCCTCGGTGACACCACGCCCCCAACTACACTTCTGACCAATCAGCGCGCAGGAAAACAGCCCGGGACCGTTTGCACGTGGGCGGGTCCCTATCGCCAGGGTCGCTTTCTGATTGGTGGGCAGTTTTTTTTGGGATGTGAATGCAGCCATTCATAAAAATCTGCAGGACCCTCTGTATTTATTTTATGGGTTGAAAATTAAAAATGTAGCAGCCGCTTTCAAGTCACACTTAGGCACATTCCTGCTTTTGTGGCCTCTACTCTCCAAACACTAAGTAAATATATTCAGCTGGGGTTAGGACCTCCACCTATGGGGGGAAAAAAGGAGAGAAAGAAAGAAAGAAAGAGAAGGGGGAGGAAGTCCTTCTGTTTTTCCAGACTAATGCAGGTGCCAGGGCAGAAAATAAAAGTGGAGTGCAATAAGGAAATAGTAAGATAATAGCCGTAGAGAGAGAAGTTTGTCGGTTTCCATCACAGATAAAGAAAATGTGTTTTCCATACTTTTTATATGTAGGTATTGATTGTTTTGCTCTCCATGAGCCTCATCTTGAATTCAGGTGGCCTGGCTCTTTCTGACTATTATTTCTAACCACATGGTGCTGACATGGGAATGATGAGGATACTATCACTTGGAAAGAACGGCCGTAGGAGTCTAGGGTGAAAGAAGGATTATTGTTTTAAGGGTAGCTCACATGAGGGCTGGCCTCCTCCTCCTCCTCGCTGTCTTCCTCCTCAACCACAGGTTTATGGTTTTCAGCCACACCTGCCCCAACACAGAGAACCCCTTTGATGAAAGAAATGCGATATGCAGAGGGCTGGAAGTCAGCTTCCTGCTATGAATGTTCATACTTGCACATTTCTGGCTTGGACTTAAAAAGGCCAATCATCTAACATGGTTTCTCACATGGGCCGTGATTATGTGAGCTGCTGGGAACTCTCTGCTCTGGTGAATAGTTAAACCTAATTCTCAGCCAGGAGGTAATGATCAACACCCCATATTCAGTTTCAGGCTTAAAAAGGTAAACATGCATCACTGTTGGCTCTCCACAAGTTGTGTCAGATAAATAGCTTTTTGATAGCTTGAGCAAAAGTACACAGTATTATGCACTTTGCCTGGTAAATAAACAAATATTTCTCAATATTTATGCTGTGTCCAGATTCACTCTTAACCCGTATTCTACCTCTTTATACACTGTACGTTACTTTAGCTCAAATCATATTTTTTTTGGTCTGAATGTGCTTTTTATAATGTTCCTATTCAAAATTTATTTACCTTTCTGTGGATGTCTTTTGAGATGGCATACACTGTATTTAACTCCACGTCTAATTTCATTAAAATACAGGAATTTGATAAAAAAAAAAAAGTCAAACTATGGTATCGATAAAATAGTGAGGCTGCTCCTTTGCATGTCTAGGTTTCACCCCCCTTTACAGAACACTGCGCACATTACAGAAACCCGGTGTTCGACAACACTCAGTGCAATGGGAAACGGCCAGGTGAAAAATTATTACATACAATCCCGTCTGCAATTCACATTTCGGCCCTTAATATCGCCTGAAACCCTTGAGATTTTCGCGAAAATGTCACTGGAGACTCCAACCGGAGACCGGCTGATTTGTACACGTAAATCGAGCCTCATTCGCGGGTAAACATTTCAGGCGTAGTGCCTGGATCATGACGTGAAAAAAATTATGAAAATGAAGAAAATGATTGTGCCACTGTGTCTAATACGATGACATGGCTCATCTGAGCGGGGGACACTGTGTTTAATTTCATTCAAATACACTAAAGTCAAAACAGGGTATAGAGGAATTAGTGAGGGCGGCACGTTCATTTTTTAAATCATCATCGTATCAGGCCCTCATGAAATACGAGGAGCGGGCGTGGGTGTGTGTGTGTGTGTGTGTGGCCAGCACCGGGGCTCCGACCCCGCCCACTCGCTCGGAGAGAGCCACAGTGAGCTCTGAAGATTGTCCGATCTGGAGACATGCCGTCTTCTCCTGTTAAACTGAATAAGAAGCGCTAACACGCAAGCCCCTGTTTGTGAAGCCATGTATTGTCCATAGTGAGCAGGAGCAGGAAACCTTTACTATCAGAAGAGACATTTTGCCCCCTCTTCTGAGCGAGTGGGCGGGGTCGGTGCCCCGAGACCCGAGACCGGTCAGCCCGCTACACACACACACACACACACTCACACACACACACACACACACACACACACACGCACACACACACACAACACACAAACGCCCGCCCGCTCCTGCTATTTCATGAGGGCCTGATACGATGATGATTAAAAAAGGTAACGTGACGTTCAATCACGTTCATCGTTACGTTCACGTTAATAATATGAAAACTGATTTGTTAAGTTAAGCGATCGCGCAACATATGCACAACACTGTACTGTACAGCCACTGCAGAGGGGCTGAAGAGTTCGGCTCCAGAGCCGCGGGTTGCCGACCCCTGTGAGGAACCGAAATTGTATGGTATATTGGACGTTTTAGTGTCTCCCATAGATATATAAAAATAATATATATACGTTTATATACATATATGGTGTCTCCTGTGGCAGCGGTGTCCATCCCTTTTAGCTGTCCTCTGGAAACACTTCCGTTGTGATGTCCTCTAGTTGCTGCGCGTTCGTCTATTTGCAGCGCGTGTTTATATTTGCTGCGCGTGTGTCTATTTGCAGCGCGTGTGTCTATTTGCAGCGCGTTTCTGTAATGTGTCGTGAAATTGATGAAGATGTTTTCTTACTTTGCGTGTGTTTTTTCAACTTGCATGTGTTTTGTCAACTTGCATGTGTTTTCTTAAGTTGCTGTTCGTTGAGCTCTCAGGGCCACCTTAAGAGGGAGCCTGAGAAACGGCTACCACATCCAAGGAAGGCGGCTCGACTCGGGGAATTGCGGTCATATCAGCCGGCACATATATTCTACTGCGTGCATATACTGACATAAATGGTAAACGCATCCAAAGCGTTTTTTCAAAATAAACTGTTGGAGATGGAGCATATACAAGTTGCATATTTTAAAATAAAATGGAATGGATTATATTCACAAGAAGTATATATCGTCTCACGTGTCATTTTTATGAATATCATTTTGACTGTCTCAATTTAGAGATTTTACAAAAGTCACACATTTTCAACTTCAAGTATGTAAGGTCCAACAAGTGTACAATCAGACCAGTTCATTTCTGGGTATTTCAAAGTCCTAGAAAAACATTTAGCGCAATAGAGGGTATGTTTCAGTCTGCATCTGTTGTTATTAAACAAGATAACAAATAAAAGTCCTGATCTAGTGAAATCTAATGCTTTTTCATGAGGGGAATGCCAGGCCCAAGTGGATGTATACGCTCAACCAAAAGTGTCATTGTAGTTTAATGTACTGCAGACTGTGTGACCAGAGTAAGATGTGCTACAGATGGATGACCCTCTTCTTCACCTAAGACCCTTTGGATGGTGCCATGTGTCAGATGATGGGTGTTTAAATGGTTGTTGCCAAGTGATGCTCTTGCAGTTTGACGGTGATTTGACAGGTCTTATCTATGTCCTCCTGCAGCTGCTACAACATGAATAGCTCCCAACAAGGGAGAGACAGAGGACTATGAGTTAATTACCCAGCGAACATCCACAGATGTTGATCTTTTCTGTTCCTCTCCTGAAAGAATCTTTACCAGCTTTTGGAAGATTGGAGAATTTTGTGTCGCCAGCTGATTTAAATCCCTGTAAACCCATGTCCCTTACCAGATGAAATAGCTTGGCAGTTACAGTGTTTTCTAAATCAATCTCAATCATGGATAAAGAAGGACAGAGATGAAGATAGAGTGACTGACAAGTGCTACCTTCAGTTAATTATTAGCTGGCTAGCCAGCAGCTGGCCACCTTTTGGACAACATGTCTTCACAGGAAGCCATTCATAACAGTCGATGCCCCCAGCAAAGAAAAAGCGAAGCACATAATTCTGAAACTCTAAATAATTTACACTTTGTTTGGTAATGATAAGATATAATGTGCTAATAAGTGAGCTTTACAGGTGCTGGTTGACAGATCTTATCACCTTTGGACAGAATCAGGCTGTTGTTTCACTGAAAAACACAGCAGAGGTTGTGGCCTGGAGTCATGACTCTCAAAGTAAAAAAGGAAACCACCTCAGGAAGCTGTCAGTCACCACTCTAATGGTGTGACCTTACAGACAAAGTCACGGCCCATCTATTTTAATCCACTGGTGGTCACGGTGCAGGCTGCGTTCTGAAAAGTCCTGTGACTGCTTCTGTTTTCAGCTTCTCCACTGATGCTGAACAAAAAGAGGAGGCATCGCAGGAGCCCCGGTTTGATGGAGACGTAAAACTAGTCTACTGTGATGAAGTAGACCTGTCACTTTAAGATAGGGGAACGATTTACTGTAGGCAAGCACTTGTCTGCGAGAAGTTGAATGGTTATTTCCGTGAAGTCTTCATCGTTTTAGTAACAGAAATCTACAAATGCTCTTGCACACCCCAGGCTTTTTAGGGAAACTTTCTGAAGAAAAAGAAAAACAATGTCTAAATTGTGGTTGGGTATTCTTAAACGTACAGAGTTGTTAACTTCACCAGATTTAAATCTACCTTTTGATTAACATGTGTGCTGTTCGATTGAGTTGAGGTGGCTCTTCACTTGCCGGCCCCACAACCTCTTTGATAAACGGATTGGTTTGGGCCCTTTGGAGCCTTTGTTTCTCTTGGATGATGGGAAGCAATTGTTTGAGTATTCGAAGAAGCCTCTGACATAAGACAGTGCAATCATGTCAGTCTTCAAATGCAGCCTCCGAAAGATAAAGCCTCTGGATTGAGACACACATATTGACTGGTCAACTGTCAAACTGGTTACTAGTCCTTTGCCATATGTTGTTTGTCCTAAAAGTTAGAGCCCCAAGTACAGGAGATGTGACTAAATGAAACATTGAATGAACCTGTTACCTTGAATTCAAATTGTGGATTTCTCTTGGTTGAAGCATCAACATTTTGGATAAAGTGATTTAAACCAATCAACACAGCCTACAACATTGGTCTAATTGTTTTGAGACATTTCAATGAAGAAACCTTCCATTTATCTTTCAGGTCTAAGGAAAGAATAGTGAGTAAAAGAAGGTAAGAGAGTGGTGTGAGAGAGGAAGAGAAGAAAGGAGCGAAGGCAAAGGGGGAGTAGAAGTGTGGAGAAGGAGGGGGTGACAGGTGTTTCATGGTAAGAGAGTTTGTTGTTTCAAGGGGAGGAGTGCACAAGTTTCCCGCTGCCTGGTCTGGTCTGCCCTGATGGGGTCTGGCAGTCTGGCTGTATGGTATTTCACACAAAAACAGACTGCTGGTATTTCAACCCGCACCACTTTTAAGGTCACATGAACCAAATTACAAGATACTAAGGTCATATATTTAGAAAAAATACATAATGACGTTCAGACAGACATATAGAAATACACGTTACATAATATAATTCCAATGCAATTATCCAAATGGTAGCATGAAATTGAGCCTTGTGGAGGAAGGTCCTGAGAGAGAGAAGAGGGAGGAAGAAAGAGTGCGAGTGGTGGTGACAGGGTCCTTAAACGGCACGGGTTCATTGCTGCTGCAGTGGAAAGAAAGTTAAGCATATGGTAACCTCATTCATGTGTGAGTTTTAAGGGGTGACACAAAGGAGTGTGTTTGTGTGTCATTTGAAACAGAAAAACAATAGTGCAATTATGTATTATTGTCTTTCCCTGTCAGACACGGAAAAGCCTGGGAAAGCTACGGGTGAGACTGGGTTTGTGTGCGTAAGCCACACGCCACACTCCTTCTATAATTTCGTAATGTGTAACGGGATATGTGCTAAATCTGGCAACAACATGTGGTTCCTGTGTTAATGAACTGTGAAGTTCAAATTCACAAAGTATCGTAAAGTTATGTAAGAGAGAGCAGGACTGGCAAGAGAAAAGGCCTGGCTGAGTCAAAAACAAATTCTTGAGAGGAATTTCTCCCCCTGGTGGAAGTTGTGGAACAAAAGTAATGAATGACGTACTTATATTCTCCCACGAGAATGGTTTCTCAGAACATAACTGTCTTTGATTAACCTTCTAATTCCCTATACACCAGTTAAAGTAATTTTGTCTGCGTTTGTCTCCCATTTAGCATGGTTTTGCAAAAACTGCTGGACAGATTGCGACAAAACCTGCTGGAAGGCTCTGGTATGGCTTAAGGAACAAATCATCAAGTTCAGGTGCAGATCCAGATCAGAAATTTTTTTCCCACTTTTTTTAACATTGTGAGATAGAGCATTTTTCAATATTTTCATTGATTACTCATAGTATAATTCATGGATCTTGCTGAAAAAATCAAACATGTTTAGGGGCCAGATATTTATGAGTGTGTGCAATTTGGTGCAGATCCAATAAAATCTGGATCTTTGTGAATTTAAACCTGACTGATTTTCCTTAAATCTCCACGAGATGGAGCCAAACACCACAGGTTATAAAAAAGAATTTATATTTGATTTAATCCTTGAAAAGAAGTGCAGACACTGGAAAGCCCAACAGAGCGTGAAAACCCATGCACCCAAAGGACATCATTCCCACCCGTTCTTGGGTTACAGGTCTGCATGATCATATCTATATCAGATAATCTCATGTGAGCACCCACGGCTACATCACTGTTCAATATTATGAATCCTCCCTCCTTCACTCGCTCAGCATGCCTGATCTTTAATTAAACTCTTATCAACAGACTGTGAGTAGGTGGCATAGCTAATGAGGGATACTGATCTCTCCACCTCCACCTGGTTCTCTCTGCCAACCCTATTTGCCCCCCCCCCCCAATTCATTTCCTATCCTAAACCTCTCAGACTCACCTTACCTATATGCTTCACCTCTTCCCCCCTCTCTCTTGTCTTCTTACAGACAGAGTGCGACATTTGTGAACCCGGTTTTATTCGCTGCACGCTCTTGTCTTCCATCACCCATGGTCTCCTGATTAGACTGTACCCCCCGCCCCACCACGCCAGCAGTTTACTTGAGCTCACAGCAGCCGACTGACAGCGAAGGAAAAACCTTTTTCCCAGGTAGAGGAGCAGCACTGCCTGAAGACTTGTAAGCCTAAATTATCCTGCTCCTCTGGGAGGTGGGGGATTACCCTTTGGCCAGCTGCTTGATCCTTCGTTTCCCATATGGGAATATTGGATTTTAAGGGCATAAATATGGAAGCTTGCGTCACATGTACTGCCGTGTGGGGAGGATGTGTAGTTTGTGTTTATATTATCTTTATTTTAGCACTCAGTAATAAATATCTATAGCTACATTCAAATTTACACCGAAAAACAAATGATCTAATGCCTGCTGGCGAATGTGCTGCTCAGACCATGCACAAAAATCTGTTCATAGTCTCAGCTCCCTTAAAGCAGTGATTAGCCTTGCATTTACCTGCCTCAAATATTCACCACAGTGTGGTGCTGGAGCCAAATGCAACAAGAACAAATTACTTTTGATGGATGACTCCTCCAGAAAATCTTTGAACATCTCGCCTCTTGCATCAAAAACCATTCCATAAAACATTTCTTCTCATTGACAGGTCTCATCAGGTATCATTGAGAAGAAATGTTGTATAGCACGCTTTGCTTATTAACCCCCCCCCCATCTTAACCTTGAGTACAGGCAGGAGCTCCGCAAGGGCGCGTGCTGGGGCCCCCTTCTTTTCTTATTTTGCTTGGGCATGACTGTGTGCTTGTTCTCTAAATCTCAAACCACCATCATTATGTTTCAGAGGACACCACAGGGCGGATGGGATGAGCCCTTTGCGGCGCGGTGCTCTTGGAACAGCCAAAATATTTGTTTCCATATTTTACACTCGTCTTTTAGTGTATACTTAGTTTTACATTATCTTAATTGTCTGCTAATATAATGACAATAACGCTGTGCCGATTTACATTTCATCCAATCCTTCTCCCCTTCCTCATCGATCAAATCCCACATCCTTTTCTCCTCAAGCATCATGGAGATGCTCTGCAAACTGACAACGAACCCAACCTTCCTTCAGCAGTGGTAGTGAGGGGCACTAGCACAAATATCTCAGTCTGAAACATTTACAGATAACCCACGTCTCCTGTTTCCCTCCTCTCCCTCCATCCTTGATTTCCCTCTCGTCTGTTTCCTCTTCCCTGCACCCTCTACCCTGACGGAATGAGGTTCTTATGAAGATAAATGCAGCCTCTCAGCTTCCTACTCCCATCTGCTTCCTTCGCTGTTGTGGTGGAGGAATTCCCTTGGAATGCTCTCATTCTGCCGAGTGTCTTGGCTGACAGGTTCACAGCATCATCTTTTTATCCACGTGGAGCAGAGAAAAGGTCCACACATGGTTGGCTGGAGTAGCTGAACACATTAGGCTGCCGTGAAAGCGACTCAGAGGCTTGAAGCTCATCAAATTTCAATTACGGAGGAAATGAAGTGAAAATCTAAAGAGGCTGTTTGATCATCTAGGTAACTGAATGCTTGATTTGGGCACTACACTTCGGATACGACTTTGCACATGGAGGGACAATGCAGTTCAAATTCACCTTTTGTATTCGATGGGACACATAAAGAACAGTCTGGCTCTATATGGTGACTTTAAATTTAGCGTAAGCAGCTGCTTTATTTAGCTTAGCACAAGCCGGGAATCAACTAGCCTAGCCAGCAACGCTAAATCTATCTGGTCTTTATAAGCGGATGAGAATGGTATCCATCTTCTCCGTCCCTTAATGTTTTTTATGAGCTAGATTTCACAAGTCTATCATTGAGTGCCAGCTACCGATCACCCAATAAAGTAGGATACGTCGGCCAACGTCCGACACTGTCCTAAATTTCATCAAGCTGGACCATTTAGATATCAGTTTCAAAAATGTCTCTTGAAATTTAAAAAACTGCCCAAACACGAAATGTTAAATGAAGTGAAAGAAGTTTGTAGAAGATGATTTGATCAGCTTGTGCCACAGAGCGATGACCATGGATAAAACCATCCTCATTAAACAGAAACACAATGAAACACTGGTGTCAACTGTTTGAAGACAAAGGGTAAACCAAACAGATTTCACACACACACACACACACACACACAATTTGGGTTAATTTAGCTGCTTTGCCAAAAGGGATTCTTTATCATGGATGCAATGATAAACACAATTTTCAGGGGTTAAAAAGTGATCGTGGTCATGCTGAAAACAGAGAAGAACTGTCTCTAGTGTTAAAGTTTGAAATTGTTTTGACCCATCCATCCAACCACCCCCTCCTTGTGCCTCACTCAACTTCCTCCTTTGCTCCCGCGAAGATTTCTACAACACCTTTCAGGACTTATCCCTCAGCAGGGGAAACATTTTTGGATTTGAGGCAATTGCTTGTTCATGTATTTCACATTATACCTACAGTCTGTACTGTACCTGTATTGAGTTGCAGTGTGAATTTAATATCTGAGCGAAGCACTGAGAACAAAAATTTGAGCAGAAGGGCATGAATAAATCAGCGAACGAACAAACTTCTTACGGGACACCAGGGCTGGTGTGCATGTGAGGGGCATGTAAGCAAATTTATGAGCTGGAGAGGGGCTGTTTAATTTAAAATGAAGACAGAGAACCGCCTCTGAGAAAAACAGGCTATTCCACTCACCCTGACACCTTGAGCTACTTGCAGAAGCAGCAACCCTGAGAGGCCAGAAATGTATCAAGGACAATGCAGCAGTCTTTTAAAAAAAATTAGGATAAAAATGCACACCACTTTTTTTTAGAGCAAAGAGGTAATATGTCACAGGTTCTCAAGCATGTATAAGAACCGGTGTGATCCGTGAATGTCAAGGGTTAAGTAGCATGATGATTACAAAGAAATTATAAAGATTGGATTGTTGCAAAATGTGTCAGTAGGATACAGAAACAGAACGCCATCTCTCAGTTTCATTAGGCTTTTTCATGAATGACTTCACCTTTCACATATGAAGAACGCAGCAGGAGATTGTTCGGGTAAGACGTGTTCAAAAAACATTTCCAGAACATTCAGGCGATGGGTGGCGTCTGGGTAGAGCATGCAGGAGGCACGACATGCCGATAAATTCTGCAGTGGAAATAACCTGTTTTTTTTTCAGAGCACCTTGACAATGGCGTCATCAAAAGCTCTCAGACCTTGTTGACTCTCCAAGTTGAGAGTTAATCGTCTTTGGTATTATCTTCTACTCTTTTTCACCCTGAGATGTTATGTATGGACTTCAGTACATGTCTGAAAGTAGTTACCAACCATATCCCTCGATTCCAGGTGCTGAGTCTGAACGAGGATTTCTGATTCCCAAGGACAAAAATTATTGACTGCGTCCTTTAAGATTTTTATACCTACACGTCACATTTCGAACAAGGACACTGTTTCGATGCCATTTCGACTCATGTGGTATCCAACCCTGTTGCCATTTGTGTATGACTTTATATCTTTAATGCTTTATCCTCATTTTTTTCATTTTGTATATTTCTTGATAAATCATTCTTGGGAAATGCTTTCAACTGATTTGTTTGCTTTTGTGGTACTAGTGGCAGAAACTTGGACTATGGGCAGAAAAGGTCTCTGGTTCGTCTCTGGTTCGACTCCAAGGAGAAACAAAAAAAGACGAACCTGGATTGATCTGTCCAAAAATCCAAGAGGATTCTTCCTACCCTGTCTAGTGCCCCTGAGCAAGGCACCTTACTCCCCCAACATCTGCTGGTGTTGTACATGGCTGCTCACTGCTCTGTGTGTCCTGCACCAGATGGGTTAAAAGCAGAGGCTAAATTTCCTAAAACTGCAAGTGTCTCCTGCTCACCCTGCTACCCTTTGAGGAAGTGCAGTAAAGATGACTGATGGATAGAAAACTCTCAGGGGTTGAACCACAGTGAGATCATTAGTCTGCAGTTGATCTTAATTATCCTCCTCATAACCTTTCAACAGTATAGGGAAAATGAGCTCAGGGAAAAACAGAGAGTGACTTTCGGTTGTGAAACTTTTACTTTTTCTAAATATAGTAATGAATGAGTGAGTAAATAAAATAAGTATGGGGAGCCTCTTAGAGAGCAGCAAACTGCCTTGGGAAGCCGAAGTTGCTCTCATATTGGTTGAGGCCTTGCACCAGTGATTAGTGCAGAAGTGGATGAGTTGGAAGGAAGGCCTTGGTTACACCAATCGATGAACACCTTGAGATGTCCAATAAATTAGATTTTCCCTTTGCAGAAATGGAAACATAGGGAACATACATAAACATAAGAAGGAATTAATGAATTGAGGAGCGTGTTGAAGTGTTGAATGTACTTGAATACCTTTGTGATTTTTTACAAAAAATGTTTTAGGATTTGAGTGTCTTTGGGTATAAGTAGAGGTTTAATGAAATTGAACTCAGTGTGATGACTGAGGGGAGTGATTCATACAGTATTTATTTTGAGTGTGCACAAAGCAAACAATGGGAGGCTTAAATACCAGCTCTGCAGTATTTGATCTCTGTGTCAAGGCCTCCGTTTTCAGACAGAGAGAGAGAGAGAAGAGAGATATACAGTGCTGAAGGATTCTTGGCAGCTCTTCTCCTCCTCTCGCTCTGAGACAGAAGAGCTGTAGGAGGCGGACCACAGGTGAACGCACAAAAAAAGCTAACCTAATAGTTGGGTGATGAAGAGCAGTGAGAGCAGGGATTTCCAGCCTCAGCAGCTGCCATCTGATTCCACATGTCTGAAATCAATGAAGATACATCTGTTGGTCTGTCAAATGAATCGTTCCCCTTGATGTTACCTTCCTCTAATTTAGTGGCAACAATAGACAAGCCATTTATAAAATGTAATGTTGTAGGAAGGAAAAACAAATAACGAGGTGCAGATAGATAACGTATGACTCATTTTTTGAAAATTAAAGTAAGCGATTCAGGTCATTAAAGCCTTACTTCATTCAGACCTGGATAAAATTCGTCCTGAGTGATCTGATCACAAGTGGTCCACGCTAAGCTGTGAACACACCCAAATGCGTCCTCAATGCATCTCGCGATCTAATCACTCAAACCATATTGGGAGGTGGTCTGCGATGAATGTGGCCACATTCTTTTTGCTATGTGAACCCAAATGCATCCTTGGCCTCATACAAATGACAGCAGACTCAACGTCCTCGGACCCTCTAAAGTTATAACATATTTTACACTTCTCAGGGTCCACGCGCGGCACCACATCGTCTTTCTTTGCAGCTGCGCACATTCACCTCTTGAGTCTACTTGATTTCTGTCTCACAAGTAGCATCGCACACATCTCTGAACTCAAACTGGGCAAAAACATTTGGTCTGCGCACACAGACAAAATGACTTACGTGTTTATTTGCATATAAAAGTGGATAACTGAGACCCAATCACAAGCAATCAAGGGAGAAAAAATCAGGACACATTTTAATGCTTTGTTTAAACAGACAAACTTAACGCTGTCCACTTGTCATCAGATCTCTGAACAGGGCCTCCGAATCAAATATAGTGAATATCTCTGCTGGCTATTTATGGTGATGGACTTCATTTATATTGCATGTCTGGTCTTAACGACCCCTTAAACCCCCTGCAAGTTGCAGTCACACACACCATTCACACTCTGACAGTTTAGGGCTCAGTGTATTGCCCAAGGACACTTCGGCCTGCAGACTGGAGGAGCGGGTGATCAAACAACTGACCTGCTGGTAGGTGGATGGCCGGCTCTCCCCCTCCTGAGCTACAGCTGTCAGTTTTGAGTGTGTGTGAAAAAACATCCAGTGTTCCTCCACAAAAAAGGAGCTGGGACCAAACTAGTTAGCACTTTTCCAGCCAGTCAACAACAAGGGGCATTTTTCCTCGTGTGCAGGGCAAACAAAAAAAGATGAGGGGAAATGGGGGGAAAAGGGTGAAGTGGGAGTATGAGATGGTAAATGAAACACATGCAAGTATACACTGCCAATTTACGGATTATCATGGGATGGAAACGGAGGGATCTACCTCTTCGTTGCATGTGAAATAATGGGTGGGATTGACTTCAACTGCAGATGAGAGGTGGGTCAAATGCCTGGCAGGAGCGGGCACTGGCAGCGGTGGGATGTTGGCATGATGTTAACGTGTACACCAACATCGGCAAGAAGCCAAGATGACATGACATGATGACATTTCTGATTTGGATTCCTAATTATTATCTGTTCTGCTCACTGAGCGATGAAATTCTTTTTTAAGTGTCACAACACGGAACACCAAAGATTCACCAAACACTGGAATGGATTTTCCACCTCATTACACAGGAGCACACCTGAGTGTTTGCATTTGCTCTTTAGAAACAACCCATCGCTTCATATAATACACAACTTTTACTGTTTGCTTCTTCTTTTTTTATTCTCTATTCCCTAAATTACAAGTGTCCAGGTGCAGTCACCAGAAAATAAAATAAAAGCAGCACAACACATGAGCAATGACAAATTATTTGATGTCTTTAATATTATATCTCTAGACATTTAAATAATATCTGTATTTGTATTAACTACATTTTGTGTCTGTTGACAGCTATTGGCCTACATTCTATATGTTGCAGTTTCTGAATGAAGAGAGTATTGAAGGTTTTATTTAACTTTAGGCTTATTTACCAGATATTTATTGTGAATTTCTCAAACACAAATGAAGTTCAGTTTCTCCTGACAGTCCCTCTTCTTCCACACGGCCGTCTTGGTTAAAGCACCACAGCGTTTTAGCATTGGACACTGTTGGTCTTGAGCTTCTCCTTGGGGCCAATCCTCAAATGTCAGAGAGTCGTTGTTAATCCATAGCCAGCGGTCATTCAGGTAACGTAGGCCGATCCACACAGGGTCCGTGAAGTCTTCTGATTTGATCGCATTCTGGGCCTGAACGCGCTCCAATTCCGAGTTCAGGCTGGGGAGGTCGGTCTGTGTCTCTCGGCAGTGCTCCAAAGCCTCCTCCCAGGACTTCCTAATTCCCACCACGGTAATTTTGATGCAGTAAAAATGCCTGGAATTGTCTATCGAAGCATCATTCCATTTCCCATCATCCAAGAGTTCTACAACGTTCTGTGCTCCTTCATCATTATTTGGTTCACCAATAAGCCAGTTTTTGTATGTGAGGCGTCCCCCTCCGGACCACTTCCAGCCGTCGATGTTGTTGAGCTCTCGGTGGAGACCGATCCATCCGGCACGGGGGTTTGTACCTGCAGCTTGTTTGAGCTTGTCTTGATCCATCTGGCTGCCAACAAAGGAAAGCTCACTGTAATGTTCTCTACAATATTCTTGAGCTTTTATCCAATTCTTATCCTTGTCTACATATGTGTGTTTTCCTATTTCAGCCTCAACAGCAAAACAAAGAAAAAGAAAGAGGATAGTTTTATCCATGGTCATCGCTCTGTATCACAAGTTGATAGTTTGTTCCTTCTCTGAGATGGCATCACTTCAGTCTCAGTGATAAGAAGGAAATGTCTTTGCATGTACTTTGGTTTGTCCAGTCAAGCAAAACATGTTCATGGTAGACTTAACAACTAAAGAGGAAAAACCAAATTACTTAGACAAAAACATTGTTTGATTGTGAAACAAGACATTGAACGTGTGCTCGCTCATCAGTTGTTGACAATGGGAGGAGTTGTATCATGGCACAACTAAATCTTTTTTCATATAGATCCACATTCGAATCCCTGTGAAAAGGATAACAAATCCTGGATCTTCCCCCTGATCCGGATCTGCACCAAAATTCCACGAGTTGTTTCCTGACCCATACAGCATCCTTCCTCTGACTTCCGTGGTAGTCGCCCAGTAGTTTCTGTGTAACGGTGCAAACTTACAAGCAAAGAAAAGAAGATGAAAGTATATCTCCTTGATTTGATCTCCATGCCTTGGTTTGCGTAGCTTGTGCTGTCCACGGACCCCACTTCTGCCCTGTTTATTTGTCTGAATTCCTACCGTAGACTGTAACAAGAAAAAGGGATTACATGTCTCCGCTCCCACCCTCTATCCAGATATGAAGCCAAAATATCCTGGATATGAACTTTACCGTCTGGTGCATTCGGAGAGTTGGTGCAAAAATCGATCGTTATGGTAGCGGGGTCCTCCCAATACAAGCGCTTGACCAATCGTGAGCTCAGCTGTCCGTTATGATGTTTCAATTTGTAAACTAATCAAAACCAAACACAGAAAAATAAACACTTGAACACACATCGTTGTGATACAAACTACCAGAAATGACAAAGACCATCTTTGAGAAAAAAACATTACCTTTAATTTGGGACCCATCTACGAACATGGTGAGGGCAGAATTAACTATACTGCAGACGGCCACCAGGGGGCGATGGGGACTAATTGGCTAAACTTTTGCGGAGCTGCCGTGTCTAGCCCCCTGCTCATCCTCTCCTCACCATGTTTGGGTGCTTGTTGACATGCATCAATTTGTAATGTGGTTCACAATCATGTAGCGAGGACAGGTTATGAAATACAAATTTGATTACCCCTAAAAAGATTTGCATTGTTCCTGCCAGACAAGGGGTCTGAGTCACTCTGGAGCTTCAATTGGGCAGATACCAGATCAGTGAGTGGGCGTGAGCCATTTCGATTAGTGTCACTTTTTTGGGGCGCATCAATTCCCAAACTCTCACGTGCACATAGGAACAAAAGAACTCATGCTGATATGATTGAGGTCATTCAGTCAACTCATGCCATCTCTGCAAAATGAACACAAGTGGCTCTACAGAGCGAGCCTCTCTGTGCTCATGGATGTGAGTCAGACAGTAGTCGAGTGTCAGTACCCAGGAGTAATAGGATTCAACGCTGCCTCCGCTGCAGCTGTGAACTCCTGCACCAGGACTGATCGTCGTTTTTGAAATGCAATGCAGGAGATCAGACCTTACACTGTTTGCTTGATATGAATGAATGTATCAATTTTTGTTGTTAATTGTATGTTTTCTTTTAGAGGTTTGTGCACCAATCAATCCACAGCCCTGTGTGAGGAGTGTTCAAACAGACGACTGTGAGGGCCCAAGTATATTTTGCTGTTGGGTTGTCACAGACAGTGTTTAATGATATGATAATCCATGATTAAATCCATATAATTAAGGGTACACTATGGAATTAATGACCACTAGTAGTGTAATAGAGCTTGATTTTTGTCATTGAGCCCATTTGCAGCATTTGCAACGTAACGTATTTGCCAAACTGAGCAGCCTGGAGACCATGCAGGCTATACAACACTATTAAAACTTTATTTGACTGAATATAACTGTATGTTTTATGTAAGAGCCCCACAGGGAACTCGCAGTATAACTTAAGCTAATTTGAGAAACACTTTCAGCTCCTTTGTTGTGGTAAATTTACAGTAGAACTTGTTGAATAAAAAAATAAATAAACAGTCCACCATTTAGCTTTGGCCTCTGTGCTGATTCATTTACAATGACCATAAATAAACTTTGGTTGTAAAGTTATCATCACAACATAATTAGCCTACACTGCTCTGAAAAGAACATTACACTTAATTATTTTTTTAAAACTGCTATTACATTATCTCTGAGTTTACCCCCATTCATTTTAAGTGTGCACCATCACCAGTGCCATAAATATACATGTACAGCATGAAAGAACCACTGCTTCAGGTCTCACAGTCGGGTTATATTAATATGACAAGTAAATCAAACCAGCACTTAAGAGACTCGTGCTCTGCTCTGGATTTACAGGCCAACTAGGATGGTTGACAAGAAATTGACGATCTCCTACTCTCTGGAAAAAAGCTTTGAATAAGGACCCATGTTTAGGAATCAAAAAGAAAAAAACACAATGGTAAAAGATAACGTATTTGTGTAAGTGTCATTCATATTTTTGAATCTATGAAATTATGTTTATTTGTCTTTTCCAAGGCATTAATTGTAAATCACATTTTTGTGTGCATGTGAAACATAGTACACACGTAACTTAAAAGAGAAATCATACGTCTGACAAATTCAAGTTTCGCAGCTGTAGAAATATTTTTTGCATTTCTGAAAAAGTTGTGTTGCTTGGAAGGTTTGTTGTGGAGATATTTTGTGTATGCGCAGTTCAAATGAGAAGAGAGATACACATATCTCCTATTTGTGTATATGACAACAAAGTTTCAAGCTACAAACCATGACCCTGTATTTAAACCATGTACTTAGATCAGAGCTGGCACAAATACACAAAACCTTTAGATGAATGACATGTACAACATATCTCAGCAGCTGAAAAACGAAGACACTTTTACAATCTAGAATTCATCATAATTCGTTACATTCAGATATACTCGAATTACATTTTTTTTATGCAGCTGCAGGTTTTGAAGTTGAACATTATTAATGACCCTTATATCTCCCCATAAAAAATGAAGTGATGTTGTAAATAATGGAGAAAATGTAATATGAATTATTGCAAACAGACAGATACAAGACCCTGCTACAGACGTCAAATACATCAAGAGTGATGAAACATAGACTGACAGTGTTAAGAAATATCTTGCTTGTATAAAAGTAATAAATATGCAATAATCCCTGTCAGTGTATTTTATATAAAGGAGCATACAGTTTGTAAATCTTCACATAAAGTGTGAAAGGTACGAAGATGCAAATTACCTGACACCATAATCAAATTAATGCCACTGAATTTGCTTTGCACCGTGTGCAATTGATTTGTTTAAACATGAGCCGGGAAGGTCAGATGAGTTGAAAGCTTGTTGTGTAAATTGTGAGCAAATTAGATGTTCTGAGCAAACGGAAGTGAAGGCTGACTCATAAGCACATGTATTTCCCTTCACTCTGCCTCAGTGCCCAGCGCCCTGACAATTTAATGATCCTAATTGTGTTTTGTAGGTTGTATTGAACACAACTTCTGTCTCCTGCTCAGATAGGAATTGTGTTACGCCTCAGGTGAAACGGTCAATTGAAAAAAAAAATAGGGAAAGCAAATTAAATAAGTGTGAGACGAATATTCAGTCTGTTTATTTTGTCCTCTTCCTCCACACAAGTCATGCCGGCTCAGTAAATATAATGAGTTGTGAGGCAGGTGAGTGTGTACCATCACTGTGTTTATTTATGAGTGTTTATGAGAATAAGAGAGAGAGAGGGAGAAAGAAAGAGAGAGTATTTAAAGAATGAGGGGGGCTGACTGCTCTGTGGCCCCGTGGCCAACTGCATTATTCAGTGCAGAGATAAGAGGCTCCACACTGAACCTTTCTGATACTGCTTAACCTCAGCATGCTACACACACACACACACACACACACACACACACACCAACGCACACACACACAAACTCAGATCCACAGACACATTATGCTCTCGTACACACATACACCCTCCACTGTGGCCATCTGATAGTCGACTGAATAACCTTGAAAGGAAGAACACATTGCATGAAGGACAGTGGAGCCCGGAGGGATTCCGACTCTGGATGCTTTCCTCTTAAAGCTCATCTCTATTCCCATAATCAGGAATGGCAAGCCAAATAATATTTTACAGGAAACACACTGAAATGGTTTTAGGAAAGGGTAAGGGGTTAGGGGTTAGGGAAGAGCCTCATTGTAAGTGGCTTATATGGTATGTATTTATTAAGCTTGTGCATTGCAGATACTCATTGTGTTACTGTACAATCTGCACAACCAAAACGCCCAACTGTGCTGCTCACACTGTACAGGCCTGGTGCACTGGTTACAACATTGATGGTCACAGCCTCTGACTGTGTTTGTCACTTAACTATACACAATTGTGTAGCAGTGCAATATTAGCCTTACATATTTGTTTTCCTTTGACCACGGAGTTCTAATAATTTTTTCTTTCTTTCCTCATATTTGAAAGAAATTCCCTAAAAGCAGACTTGACAAATCATGTTTTGTGAGGTCACTGTGACCTTGACCTTTGACCACCAAATCTGATCAGTTAATCCGTGAGTCTCAGTGAACAATTGCGCCAAAATTTAAAGGATTCTCTCAAAGGCTTATGTGACAATGCCTTCACGAAGCAAAACATGTGTTTTATGGCATCACATTGACCTTGAAGTTAATCAGGTCATAAACATTTGTACTCAATGTGAAGACATTCCCTCAAGGCGTTCTAGAGATATCATGATCCCAAGAATGAGCCGGATGGACAGACTACCCGAAAACATAATCAGTGTAGAGGCATAAAAAGACAAACACGAAAATGCAGATAGATGAAAGACACAGGCTACAGTTAAATGTCAGTTCTGCAGTGAAGTTCACTTTTATATCCCAGCAGTCAGACTTTAGTGGCCAACAGAATACCATTACACTAACATTAGGACAAGATGTCCACACTTTATAAGGGATTATCCAACAGCATGTGGGAGATTCATCCATAGAACTGCAAAAACTACAAGACTAGAGTTAAATGAATCCCCAAAACCACGTGCATGCCTGTGGTACGAGTGCACAGAACAGTATCCGCAAGTGGAAAACCATCTTCTCTAGAGGACTTCTGCTCTGAGTGCAGTTGTGCTTAGGAGCATTGGGCTGGGAGTTTATGTTTTTTTAACACATTTAGAAACACCACCGGCGCTTAGACATCGAGATAAGAGAGCATTTATATGGATTCATACTGTACATTTGTTTTAGATAATGGTGCATTATCTAATCACTATTTGTGTTAACAGGAGAATAAAAACAACTCAACAAAAAGGATCTTAAGTCGGGCATCGACCCTGGGGGGACAGTGGTTCTTACCACAGGGTTGAGTATGTCTAATTGAAGGCCCAGTAGAAGGTCAAGTGTCTTCTCTGTCCCAGAGGCTCTAATAAGGTCAGTTAAGCCTCACCCTGTTCAGTGGCCAACACACACACACGCACAAACAAACACACACAAACACACACAGACAAAAGGGGGTAAAATTAATAGCCCTGATGAGCATCATTAGTCCTAATCTGGTCCCAATCAGTGTTGCTCTGGAGCCAGAGTGAGCCAGAAAACGACTTGTACATGAAACGTACTAATGAGCACAACAATAGTTAACACTAGATACATGGTTGAATCTCTTACACACCTCCAGCTACATAGTCACGGATGTCTTTCACAACATGGTGAGATTAACAAAAGGGTTCATAGTATGCCAGAGTATGGTACCGTTAATTCTTTGTATATTTGAAAATTTGTTTGTTATTGAATTGTGCTCACTGATAATTGTTGTTTGAGTTATCTCTGACCATAACACAACCTTAGAGTTTTAATTATTGTATCCAATTACCTTAATTTAAGAAAGTGTTAATTAATAAATACATTTTCCTTTTTTGTTTTAGTAATATGCTTTTTATCTGAGCATGCTGTGTTATTAAATGTAAGTTACTTTTGTCACTTTTTAGTCTCCTCTGATTGGAATTAAGGGATTTGATTGGCTGAGTGGCATCATGTGATATTATTTACAGTGTATTTTAAATTTGATCATTTATTTATGCATTTAGCAGTTATAGGACCAAGTCCGGATCCAGACTACAATCTGCCTTTTAGTGACCTCTGAGCTAGTGTTTCATATTTAAAGGTTATTGTCAGATATGAACACCAAGGGAAAGTGTTTTTTTGCCTTTTCCTGAACTTAATACTTTTCCTATATACTATGAACCCGGGCTATACACACAAAAGCTTATTAAAACAATGACTGAGCAAATACATCCGGTTACATACGAAGATCCCACAGGAGGTGACCACCTCGCACTCTCTCTAAAAGACCCAGTTATCCCATGGAAATGACTTCATTAACATATTGTGTCCTGCACTGTCTCACATGAAGCAGGGGATTATCCTGAGTAAGGTTGGACTCCTCAATAACACAGAGCACGTTAAAGACAACAGGCTGAGATCCCTGCTCTCCTAACACTGAGCTAATGTGTTCAGTCGCACAGAAATTATTGATGACTTCTTGATTAATATACATGTAAGCTCTCCTCAGGATTGAAATAAATATGCATACATTTTATATATAGATATATAAATATCTAATACACGGCTCATATCAGTACTTACCCTTGGCTCATTTGTAAAGATTAATCACACTTTGAAGGATTGTGGGCAAATATTCATTTGTAAGGTCACAGGGTAATCTCCCTGTCTCTCTCTATGTATGTATGTATGTATGTATGTATGTATGTATGTATGTATGTATGTATGTATGTATGTATGTATGTATGTATGTATGTATGTATATATGTATGTATGTATGTATGTATTTATCTATCTATCTATCTATCTATCTATCTATCTATCTATCTATCTATCTATCTAGCATTAAGGCCAATAGATACATTTCCTGACCCAATGAGAAATTATCATATGGGTAATAAGATAAAGAAGGTTTAATATTTTGAGGAAACCAGACCGGAAACGAATCAGCTGAACATCTCAACCCAGAAATGTCAGAGACAGGAAAAGTGAGAAGAAAAACATTATCTTTGTATGAGATGACAGATTAAATATGTGAGAAGATGTGAGTGATCTAAAAAAACATTCATTGTCACATTCTCCCTTTTATCTTCCAGTAATCACCATGTGCTTCAGCTCTCCCACCCCTGCAGCATCACAGGAAAATTCAAGCATTGGTTTGTGATGTCTAGAACAAAGCACACACACACACACACACACACACACACACACACACACACTGCGTTGTTGCTTCTGATGCCTTGACTGAGACAGATCGCCTGTCCAGACTGTTATACACAAAACCTGCAGACAAGCTTAACTGATCATCTGTAATTCATAACATGCCCATAGCTTGAGACTTCATTTACAGACTATAGCTTCAGTCTGTTATTCAAGCCTCAAGCAACATGGGTACAGTAAAAGGTACATTATACTGTTTATCTTTACCCTATAGTGCCAAACTCAAGTTAACTAACACTAAATTTTATTGTACTGCATGGATAGGGGTGTTTTAAGAAGTTATATATGCCTCTAAGCCTTTCTGTGAATTTATTTGTGTTCTTTTCAACTGCTTTTCTTACAAATGTTTAAGAAAAAAAGGTAGATTGTAACCACATTATTGAAAGTTGTATCTTCAATATACACTGTAAATCAGGGTTAAATGACTGAAGCACAATGTGTCGATGCTGGGGGAAAATCAGATGCCAAACTCCAATATTAAGCTAATTAATATGTCGTAAATGCTGATGTAGGTCACAGTGTTTGAGCAAAAGATAATAAAGACATATGGCTGAATTTAAGATCACAACAGAACAAAACTCTGTTACACACAACTATCGGTGAGGTGTCATGATTCCCGAGCTTATCTTTATTATACGATTTTTTATTGATATGTAATTACATCCCCCAGCAAATATATTGAGAGACCTAACCTCTCTTTTCCCCACTCTGCTACTCCCTGATAGCCCTGCTCCTGTTAAACACACACACACACACACACACACACACACACACACACACACACACACACACACACACACACACACACACACACACACACACACACACACACACACACACTATGAAGGGGAGTAATGAAGCTGGCTAACTGTTTTCAGCAGGCCTCTCCATCATTTCACCAGGGCGACCTTGGCTGGAGCAGGCCGGTCGGCTTCCTGGAGACCGACTGTTTGGACTGAACAGGAGAGGAGAGTGATGAGTGTCTCTGTGCACCCTCACGGTGTGTGGGCACAATAAGTTAGTATGAAGAGTGTCAGGAAGTGTCCCCCTGTCCCCGATTGTGAGTCTGCTCTATTGTCTATTTGTGGCGAGAGATGGAGAGTAAATAGAGGAAACAAGAGGCAGGGACAGTGATGGGATGAAAACCAAACAACAGTCTAATGAAAAAGCTCAGAGAAGAAGAATAAGAGGTGAATGATGGGAACAGACAACACTTTGTTGACAATGATGACAAGAGAAGAAGAGGTGATTTAAAAAGCATCGGGGTGTGTTTGAGCTGCGTTCAAGAAAGATGACATCATAGGATCGATCAAGCATCTAAATGACTCCTTCCTGCAAACAATTCCTTCTGCTTCACTCCTCTGATGATGGTTCAACTCCACCACTGACAACAAGGCTGAATAAATTTCAACAGGAGGACAGAGGTAAGACCCTGCATGGTTCAGTTAAACCTTTAGATATCAGCCACACGTACAGGATTAAAACATTTAAGTTTAAAACATCTAAACTCCGTCATGTGGATAATGCACATGTAATTAGCACTTTTCAAACCAGTATCAACACTTTCACATGAAACTAATCAAACTAACTAATATCTCCCCTCATCATCCTTTATTTCTAATCATTAAGTAAAAGGACCAAATCTTCATTACATCTGATAAGGAGGTAATGCTTTCATCTGTGTTTGTTTCTTTGTAAGTTAGTTAAAAGGATTAAGCAAAAACCACACAAACCATTTCATGATATTTTGTGGAGAGGTGGTAAAGAAGCAATCCTGTTCAATTTTGGTGCCGACAAAGGATCAGGCAGCAGATCCAGGAATTATTTTGACACTGTGAGAGAAGTGTTTTTAAAAATTTCCGTAAGTCATAAGGGGACTGACCTTGGTGGAGGTTTGCAATCTAGTGTCATTGTAGTGGTTTGATGTTGAATCCATCATTCTTTTCCAGAGGCCCAATATTTTCATTCTCATCATAAATTAGTTAAATTGTGTAATGCTTAATTGTAATAGTCAGGAGTGATGAAATTTGCCTCTGAATTATTTGTTATTTCGTGTTTATTTCTGTCTTCGTTGTTGTGCAAAGTCCTTTACTGTTCAAATCCTGAAGCACTGTTGGATACAGAGTATGTTATAGACAGATAGATACCTACATTACTGTTTATCCCTCTGTCATTTCTACCTCACATATAGGTATACAGTGCAGCCCCATACAGCTTTTTTAACAGGTTCATTTTGTTCCAGCGCAAACAAAACCTTTTGCTTTATAACCTTATAGTTTTATAGATTCTATTTATGGTGTTGTTGTTTGAGTTGTTTTATTGGGGTACACGACTCACGCCTCGGACATTTCCTGCCCAGTGGCTGTACTCATATTTATGACGACTTTAGCCCTAATGTGGGGAAATAATCTTTCGCCGCCTCCAGTCTCCACCTATAAATATGCATCAATAAATTCAGCAATATAACAAGCTAATGATAAAATAATGTGTGTGTATCTTCAGCTATGAACTTGTAGACTGGTACAAATGGCCTGTGCCAAAATGAATCTCTGACTCTATTTCAAATGCAGCCAAAGTAGACGTTCTGCTTTTTCTATCCTAGCTAAATTTTTGCTCATGCCCAAATTAAAAGAAGAAAGAGTAAATTAATGTCGTCCAATATACCTGGCAAACTTTATCTTCTGAGCATAGAAAATTGCTCATTCATTGCATGATTATCAACCCAAAGAAAACCTTTTTTTCTCAGTACTATGCACCAAACACCAATAAAGCCTGTATGCCCAGAGCAGCTCTGGCCTTAAACCTAAATAAATTTCCCTTGATAGCCACCGTCTCTTAATTAACCAATATATGTCCATCACTTTAAAGTTTCACTTCTTTCTTCCACTTTGTGTTAATGTTTTGTCACATTCAAAAAGAAGAAGTTTAGTATCCAGGGGAGTATACCCTCTGTGAGCAAAGCTGCGTATTTGCGATCATTCAAATCTCAGTCTGTCCTGTGGTAGATGTACCATAATATTATCTAATTTCGGGTCAGGAGCTTCTCTTCAGACATCATAATTACAACAAGCTGTTTTTTCTAAAACAGTTTGTCTCCTGGGAACTTCCCACACAACAGTCTCAAAGGTTTATTCAGCACAAAGCAAAAAACAAACACAATTACTGCCCTATGCTTTTGTACATACACATTTTTGACAGACATATAGTAAGTCCCCATGACCTTTGACCACTGAAATTGAATTCATCAATCTTTGAATTGGGGTGACAAAGAAACAATTTGAAGAAATTCATCAGTGGGAGACTTGAGATATCAAGAGTCTTCAGTCACTGTGACCTTGACCTTTAGTCCCGCAAACACCAAAATCAAATCAGGTCATCTTTGAGTCCAAGTGAAGGTTTGTTCCACATTTAAAGAAATTCCCTCATGGATTTCCAAAGATATCGTGTTCAAAAGGCAACGAAAGGGCTTTCGTAGGCCACAGAGAGCCATTTCACACTAACACTTTCCTATCAATAAAGGCAATAATGCAGGATTGATATGATGTTCTAATGTTAAAATTAAGATGTCTTAATCCAAACCGTTACAAATTAAGGCTGATTGGTAGCAATGGGAGGCTCTACCCAGTATGAGTATGGTGTTCCTAATAAAGTACTCAGAGTGTATCTTTTTATATAGCTGGGCTGGTACTGAACGCTTGATCTACTGCCTAAATTGGAAAGAGGTTATTACAGGTATGGAGTATTTATTGTGGCGAGGGTGGGTCATACAGAGGCTTCCCTGAAACGACATGTTTGATGGAGGAATAAACTTTAATGGGTTTGTCCTCTGAGGTTGACCAAGACGGAGCAGATGGGTTTATATGGCTGTGTGTTTTTTGGGTGTGTGTGTGTTTGTCTGTGCAGACGTAGTCAAATGCTTTATCTGAGGGTGCGTTCACACACTTCACACACAAACCAATGAACTGCACTGTAAAAACAGTATACACAAACTGAGGTTCCATCTGCTAAGACAATTATCAAGTTGGATATATAAGCGATGTTGCCTGATGTAAAGTAGATATTATATAGGACACAGTATCACTGTGCTGCAAAACCATAATCACAGTCCATATTAGTTTTCCAACTCACAATTTGTTGAGTGCTATTGTGTCCTTTTTGTGGAGAGAAAGAATGTAATATAAACCTTCAAATGAGGCACCCACACTTAACTCCTACTTTCATGTCATTTCCTGTTGTGGCTTGTCTAGTCCCGAGTGATGCTTAGAGTAACTGCAAAGAAATGGGGGAAATACTGGGGCTGTGGGCTACAGTGCAATACAATAGATACAGTCAAGGAGTATCTAAAGTTTTCCTATTCTTCTTATTATTTGGTGCGACATGAGGACACTAATTCGAGCAAGAAACGGCGGAAAGAGCTTTAAAAGTGACTAAATATATTAATAATACATTTCAGAAGTAGCCTCAGACCATCAACCACAATCAGACCAAAAACATACTATTTAATTTGATTCTTAGTATAATGATCCCTACTTTTTCTATTTCATTTAGCTCAAAGTAAAGAAATATCTTAAGCTTTATTTATCTGGCTACCCACAGGACCATAACATCTCCTGAAATAGCTTTTATTTTGTCAGAAGTCCACCAGCCTGAGAAATCATTTGCCTTTACCAAATACCATCATCTAACACTTGCTGAGCCAGCGGATGTTCCTCTTGGCCCAGCTGTACCAACCACGAGAAGAACAGAGAAGGGGTTAATCATGAAGTAGCCCACCAGAGATGCCCTAGATCTCTATCTCTATCTAGTTTTACTGCCTAGTGATGCATTTGAGTACTCCTGTTCACCCCAGACATGACATAAAAAGGAATAAAGGAGGAAAAAGAAATTCACACTGGAGGAACAGGTGGCCATGTTAGCTTTATTGGTGCCAAAGAGGAAAAAGGAAAAGATGCGAGGAGATAATTACCACGTCTGTTTTCCCTCATGGCACCAAATCCCAGCTGAGCACAGGATAACTGTCATCTTGCTTTAAATCAGTTAATGCTTTATGATGTTTTTTTTTTCTATTTTCATAGCATAAAATACATTTATTTTAAAACACAAATCTACTAAAACACTCACTCTACTTGAGGTTAGGAAAAGATTGTGATCTTCTTTTCAATTAAGAAAATGAAAAAGTATGGAATGACAGCTAGGGCAGGCAGGTCTATTAGTGACGGACAGGTGGGCCAACCATTAATTTCGTTCGGACCGAATAAAATAATTGGTTGTGGTTTCTAGCCAACTTTATTTGATGATGGCTGTCGGGACGTGAAAACGATTTCAGCAAATAAGATTAAAGAAAAAGTCACAGAAACAAATTACCAATCCTACTTTAAAATGCAATCAGGGTAAAACCCTTTAGACTCCATATGGACATGTTGACAAAGTAATCGTGTTGCTTGAGCAATGTGAGGGTGCTTGGGAATGTATTTGTGTGTGTATGTGTGGTAGTGTGAGTGATCAGAGTGTGAATGCAGAGCACTGCATCTGGATATGCTACTGACTTAATCAGCTGTGTCCCGCGGTGAGTCTCACAGAACATCTGAGGCAGTTGCTGTGGTGATGTGTCACCATGGGGACAGGTTTGTGCTGTGGGGTTCTGTAATTAATCTCCACCTCTGCCCCCCCCCCCCCCTCTTTGCCCTTCTGTGATTCTCTCTCTTTTTTTTTTCATTCTCTGGAGTTCTGTAATGAAATGAATTTCTCTTTTCAGGATATGGGTCAGTCCGCCCCCGCTCACCCCCTCTCTACACGGTCCGGCTGAGATGGACTGCTCCATCACTGTCACAAGGTGCACAGATTGGGTGCTGAAGCCGCTAATAAAGACGAGAAACACATTTCGCTGCCATATGAATACTTTTGCTTGGTCTGGCCTTTGTTGATGGATGTGCCGTTAGATGTGTCTGCAGGTGCGTGTGTATATAAACTGTAAATATAATGAGCACAGCACAAAAGATCAAGTACTTTGGTTTCCATCTTCTCCAGGATGCACAAACATGCTTACTTGCATACATACAACATTTATATATACATACATACATACATAAATACATACATATTGTAACACCACCACCTACTACGTTTCAGGTTTCATATGAAAAACAAATCACAACTTAAAAACTTCTTGAATCAAGGTTCAAAATAATAACTGAACTAGGGAAGAAAGAGGATTTCTGCTGAGGCACAAAGATAGAAGGGTCGTACCAACGTTGTGTATAATACTATTTTATATTTATACTAGTAACTGCAGGCCATTTTAACTGAAGCAGAAAAGGACACCTCAACTCATTACTCTAAGTAAATGTGTTCAATCGATACTGCTGTATAACAGGCTGATGTTTGACTTTGGTCCTGACCTCTCTGTCGCACCTTGATTGCAGGTCAAGCAGGTTTTGACAGGACTAATTACAAGTCAACCCCTATTTACCTGATTAGTTTCTACCTCATGGGCAGCGTGCCACTTGGCTCTTAGAGGGTCCCACTGCCGCGATCCAAGCGATTACAGGGAGTTAGGGAGACAACGTCACAGGACAAGAATATTTTAATTGGCAAACCAAGGTGAGGTTGATATTTATCACACTGTTTATCTGTCGGAGCGGTACAGACCGAACATTATGTCACATCTGTGCAATATAGAGCTTTTACATTAAGTCATTATGATACAGTTTATGGTCATCCTATAATTGAAGTTGTAACATAAGTACTGGATACCACTGTGTGCCTGATCAATGACTGGGAAATAAATGTTGGTGCTGCTCCTCTGCCTTTGTAGAGCTGCCAGTCTTCCTCAAAGGTAACCTATGTGAGACTGGGACGTTGTCTGTTAAAGCATAAAGGCTATATTTAAAATAAAGCCCTTTTGGACTGGGACAGTTATGGTGCTGTACAACATCTATGTGTCATGGCTTTAAAGCCCCTGCACAGACACACAGGAGCCTTCTGTTAATCTGTCTCATTGCGCCGCTCCTCAGTTTGAAGCTCGGTGCAGTCACAATGGGGGATTTCTGAGGTCCCTAATCTCCATTTACCTCAAGCCCCAATAAAAGATATCTTAAATTTGCCAAATAAAAGCAGTTAAGCCAACAGCAGAGTGGTGAAGTTGTCAATCAGGAGAGATTTAAAGGTCCAGTGTGAAGTTATTCCTATCAGCAGATTGTTGATGATGGTGCTGAGTTCCTACTCTGAGGAGAGATTTTTGTTTTTGTTTTGGTATGTCAATGATCTCCAGAAATATGAGTGTGTACATATGTGACAAGACACACTGGTCTAACTTCAGGGATCAGGGGTCTCTAAGAGGCTGGAGAAATAGGACAATTGGTTGCATATACGTTATGCGAGCGGTACAGCCTGCATTAAAGCACTACGATTAAAACCTACCAGTGGCGAAACTACCGGGGTGGCAAGGGGTGGCAGCTGCCACCCCCCAAAAAATGCTTGCCACCCCACTTGCCACCCAGGTTGTTAGAAGTGTCTCCAATATACATTTATTGAATGGTATTATATTTTTTGCTACTGAAGCTGTTGATCTCATTGGTAACTTGTTTAAGTTTAAGAACTAAAATCTTTATGTCCCCCCTCCCCTGTAAAATGGTTGAGTCCATGAATCCTATTTGCTCTCTTCTCACCGTGCGCATCTGCCGCTTCATTCAAATGAAGACAGAAACGGTTTGAAAGCCAAAGAACTGGAGACAAGCCAACTGTACGCTTGCAGTGATGAAAAAAGGTACAGTACAGCTGAAACTTGAATCAAGAAAATGTGATGGGTGGTCATATGTGATAGACAATTCCGTTGTAATTTCAATCGTTTATTTAATTGCTAGCTTGCAAAAGTCGATAGGACTAGTAGCTAGCTCGCTATACAGCTGCATTAAAATGTGAGAGGATGACTCGGTTATATGCTATAGACCCTATTGTGTATGTGGTATAAAGGCTGGGACGAATTTCGAATTATAAATATGTTAACTGTTTTCATTAGCGATTGTTATAAATAAATACATATAGACACCAGGCATGTGTGTTTCCAACAATAAAAATACTTGACTTGACTTTGTGTGTGTGATTTGCCACCCTTGAATTTAACTTGCCACCCTTCTGCCACCCCATGTAAAATTTTCTAGAATCGCCACTGAAACCTACCACAGCAGAACCTTTAACAAACTGAACATTTTAGTAAAGTAATATAGCAGTGCTGCTATACTACATTACATCAGGTCTCATGTATTTGTTCGCACAGAGTGTAATAATTTAGTTTTACTCCAAATCACGCCACTAATCGCCTCACCTTGCCAAGTGTTAAACACACACCTCAGATATCTTTTAACACCTGTTCACAGTCCCTCCCCTCATGTGGCTGGATAATGATTTGACAACAGAGAGGTGCAAATTAAAGGAGAAAGGGAAGCTAGCGGCCGCCGCACAGACAGGAGGATCTATTTTTACCACAGCGACCTGCTCCCAGTGGTTGCCAAGACAACCACTGCGCCTTTGTTTAATCAGATTTATTGAGCCAAATTTCTACTGAGTCTGAAAAGACACAAAGAAACCCAGCATCCATTCCCCTGAATAGAAGAGAAAATGGTTTTTATCTGATATCGTGTGGATGGCCAGTTTGTTAAGAACCTTCCGCTCCAGTGTGAAAATCTGCTAACAAGTGGTGAAAAGTTCTATACAAACTTGGATTTTATACATCATATTAGCTGCAGACGAGTTATTGAGGTTTAATTAAAAGGCACGTTTAAAGTGCATAGTCCCGATGGGAAAAGACTGTGAGCTTTTTAGGTTAGGGAGAGCTAAAAGTGATTTAATTTTGGATATATATCAAGGGCGGAAGTAGCAGAATTTAATGATCTCTCTAACGTGTGTATTCAAATTCAGAATCGCACATGACACCAAGATTTTTAGCTGTTGTATAAATAATGGTTGTCAGGGAGTCATCAGCATAACAATGACAGGATAGCCCATTAAAATCGTTGTTGATGTTTCCTCATGGCAGCATGTACAGGGAAAAATAAGATGGGATCAAGAATAGAACCTTGTGGCACCCCGCACATCAGGGGAGCCAAGGATAGACATTACTTCCAATAGGAAACAGATATTTGTCTGTCTAAGGACAATTCTGGATAACCCGACACACTGTGTAAGTTTCTTATGATCAATGGTGTCATTAGTCATACACAAAATAAAAAGGTATTCAAAATAGTCACAAACTCCCTGTTTCAAACTGGCTTGTACGGAATTGATCCTGACAGCCCTACAGTGTAACAAGGTATAGATTACTGCACCATGAGGAGATAAGCAGTGAAGGAGGTATGCTGCTGAGATTACCTTCTGTAACACATGGCTGGAATTTGGTCCATTTATCCGCAAAACAAAGCAAACAGTGCATTATTATAACAGGACTTTAATTTTCATGAAAGTGATAAACCTGCAGAGACCTCCTTAAATGCTTCTATGGTTACTGTATCCCACAGTATATTACAGCAGATTTGTATCACCTTATCAGACATAAAGACAGCTCTCAATGAGGTCAGGAGACATTATTACACTTTTATGAACTATAACATTTACCTTCAGGGAGGCTTCTTATTGTACAGAGAAGAGCAGAGCTCACCACCTCTGCTAACCAAGTTCCTGGAATAAAGCTGATGTACTGTAATGTTCTACATATAATCCTAGGAATTATTAATCTCACCCCACCATTAGAGGGGAATTAAACAAAGTTAATTAAATGTTCATTAAGATTAAGATTAAGATACATTTATTAGTCCCAAACACATGCACAGACATGCAATAGCACTCTCATGCAGGTAGGGAAATTTAACCTCTGCTTTTGACCCATCTGGTGCAGGACACACAGAGCAGTGAGCGACCATGTACGGCGCCCGGGGAGCAGATGTTGGGGGAGTAAGGTGCCTTGCTCAGGGGCACTAGACAGGGTAGGGAACATCCTCTTGGATTTTTGGACAGATCAATCCAGGTTCGTCTTTTTGTTGTTTCTCCGTGGAGTCGAACCAGAGACGAACCAGAGACCTTTTCTGCCCATAGTCCACGTTTCTGCCACTAGTCCACCGCCTCTCCCCATCTCTCCCCCTTTCATCATCTTTTAAAAGCAACACTTAAACATAATAATCTTGGCAGCTCAAATTAAACTAAATGTGGTCTGTGCAACTCTGAATTATAAACGAAGAACAACTATTTAAGTTATAATGCACTTCATTTAGGTTATACCTTGGTAGGACAGACAACATGTAGGTATATATAATCTTAAAGTACTCTACCTTATATGATATATATCTGTCACTTTGTCCTCCTCCTTTTCTTCCTGTGTCCCTGATTCAATGGTTCGGACACCAAAAATTACACCATCATGTCTTTTGCTTTATCCCAATGACTCGGCTTTGAATTTACAGTTTGTGAAACGTCCCAAGAGGATATTTCAACAAGTTCAGCTTTTTAAATGAAATATAAAACCTGGACCTTTCAGAAAAGACCTGGGACTGGAGTATCATGAGCCACTTTCTACTTTGCATTTCTTGGATTAGAGAAGAAGCCAATAAGTGACAGTTGGATAAAGTGGAAACTTAAATTGTGGAAAATGTGGCTCAAATTATCACGAAGTTTTGGCAAGCAATTGTTAATTTCAGTAATTAAACAAATACATAGTATAAAGGAGTCAAAGTGGTCTAAAACCCACCTAATATCAAAACGTAACTAGGCAAATATATATGGATGTTTTTGGAATCCCAGCACCTGGTTTCACCCATTATAACAGACAATATACAAACAGAAAACAGTGTTTGTGGTAATGCTTCCACAATCAAATGCTGTATCCTGCTTGCAGTTCATAAGCAGTTAATACAGCTGGATCAGAAAGTAGAGAGAGAGAGAGAGAGAGAGAGAGAGTGAGTGAGAGAGAGAGAGAGAGAAAGAGAGAGAGAGAGAGAGAGTCATCATTGGGTGGTGATATTGACTGGTGTTTCATTACCCTTGAATGGCCTATTGATCAGCCTGTTATGAAGCTTTGTGTATTTTTCTAACACACACACACTGTGCTGACAATAGCCTGTCACCGCAATGATTGATCGGCAGACTCTCATATCCCTTCTCTGTCACTCTGACACACACGGATGCCCACACGCAGAAACACAAAAGGGCTGGCGTACAACATTCCTCCCACACCAGCACCCTGTCAACCCGCACATAAACACAACTACACACACAAACACACAACACAATACCTTCAGTCTCTCTCATCTGCAGCCTCCCATCACAATGCTATCTTTGCTCATTATGTCTTCTTTGTGTCCGTGCCCTCCTGCCAAGAGCGATTGGGCCAGAGCTGCTTTTGTTCCACGCCCTGTCTATCAAGCCACAGTTGCGGCTTATCAAAATGAACATTTCCATAACACTGGACCATTGGCATCTATGAAGAAAAAAAAGGAAATACCAAAGGTGAGCTGAGCAAAGACCAGAATAAAGTTCCACATAATGGTGTCTTGACATTTCCAGAACGACAGGCAGGGGAAGGCTAATAGCTTTCTAGGTCTGCGAGCGAGTATGTGTGTGTATTTATGTTTTGTTTTTACTGCTGTATGCTTGTGTGCATATATAAAAGTTTATGTGTATACATATATGCATGTGCAGCTGTTTTGTGAAACTTTGTTAACACCTGAGTGTGTACTGTGACAGGGCGTTGGCTACAAGGATGAGGCATTCTGTTGATGACAAGGTGGAGAGAACAGGCATTAACAGCTATGTATTTTTATATTATACTGTTCTGTGCTAAAAAGCTAAACAGGACTGTATTAGAATGAAGTAACAGTTTGATCTTGTATTTATTCTTATGATACAAGGACTTTACACTGAAATGTAAGGAGCCATTGAGCAAACAATATTAGCTGCATAAATAAAGCTAATGAAATCAGCTTACAACAGCTATCATTGAAAATCACACATGCGTGTGTATACATGCTGTCAGAGAATGGCCAGCTTGATAAGCGCAGCAACTGCAACTGGAAACCGTCAGGTCACCATTAGGGGCGGGAGCCTAGCTTAGGAATGACAGGTGTGAAATGACACAGATTGAGTTTTTTGAGTTTTTACATTTATACAGTGTTAAAACCCCCTAGCCAATGGGGGTCACGTAATGTTTTCAACAATGACATGCACTTGCAGCATAAAAAATCAAGAATGTTCAAACCCAGAGATGGGCTTTGGTCTGGTACCAAAATCTCACTGATGATATGAATATTTCAGTTTCAGAGGGCAGCCCTACATATGCTTATTTTATTTGCTGGTAGAAAATATTTGAGACATTTTTCGCGTCTTAACTTTGAAGGACAGTTACTGTCATGACTGCATGATCCAGTTCTCCTTGATAGATCCATGCTAGCATTTCATTTTAAAAAGCCAACAGATTAACGCCGACCCTAAGAAGGTGGAGGAGGTTTGCAATGGCTGATGAGAGAAGGGAGAGGCGAGTGTGGATGGTTGCATGTCATTGAGAGGAAACGGTCTACTGCAAATGTGTGTGTTTGTTTGTTCTGTGAAGTGACCCTTTCAAATATTCATCGGCCTTTTCCTCTCTATGCAAATTTCACCCACAGCACGTCCGCTCACACAAACATACACACACACTCCACCGGTGGCCACCTGATTGAGAATTCAAAGTCTCTTGCATGCATCCTCCAACAGGAGAATGTGATTACACTTGCTCAGTCTCTGGCTCGACACCCCCCCCCTCTCTATCTGACTCCCATCTGTCTGTCCGTCTTCTCTTTGCTGCTTGATTCTTAATTACCATCTGTATGCAGCTCTCAGCGTTGGCTTCGGTTGCGAGGAGCGAATGGAGGGCCCAGGCTGGTCATGCTTTTTCAGAGCACAGATGTTACTGCACACAGGCAGCAGCCACACAGGAGAACACGGAGGCACAAGCAAACGATCTGTACAAGGAGCTGGACATGTTTAAGTTCTGGTTGGGAGGAAGAGGAAAATGGGAACCAATGTTTAAGTGAGCAGGGAAGCTCAGGTGACTGGGAATAGGGCACAGGTGAGTGGTGACTGGGACAGGTAGGCGGATGGATAGTGGCAGAAAAAAAAGAAAAGAAATAGTGAACATCTAGGTAGGATGGTGAATCTGTATCTAAGAGCAATTTCAACACAAGAATGACTATAGTCACATTTGTCTATTCCATTGAATGAATGTGTTGCTTGTTCTTATTGTGTTAATGCCATGTTTAGCCTAATTCTTTCAGCTGCAAACCCGGCAGCGTCAAACAGATTTAGCTGAAAATATCAAAACCTAATTCAATAGAGGTAAGTCGGCTTACTTTCAGGTTTAGTGCTTTAAATCTGCCTGTGTTGTACTATAAAAAGCACAATGAAAAGGCTTTGACATGGCTGCCAATTAACAAAATGCAAAGAAGAAGACAGGGGCCCTTCTACTGAGGAGTACACTCCAGCCGAGGAGGTGCCACTTGAGGGAGCTCTTTGGTCTCTTAAGACTTGTCCCATCTTTTGAGGCCCACTCAGGATTTGCCATGGAGCTCCACTAGATCTATGGGTCTACAGGTGGCCGCATTTTTCAAGAGAACTGATTGGTCAGTGTGTGGTGCTTTTGTACGCGTGGATTTATCATCTCAAACATAACGTACTCTAGATCAGGTTAGGTGTTCAGGATAAGTTGCCATGGCAATTTAGCTCTAAAACAGGGGATTTACTGTTGATCCCCTGAAAACCCAGGGTTAAACTGGAAGTAACCCCACAAACCATGACTCCACCAGTACAGGCCTCTGGTTTCCAACATATTCAACTATGTTTTGTCCAAACAATATCATGTTAATATTCATATTTATGTACAAATAATTTCACATTTATTTTGCAAACACACTTATATTAACACAAGTATACATATTCACACACTTTACAGAATTTCTTCCACCCAACATATATTTATACAGTGTTTCTATACTCTGCACTTTTTCTATAAGACACTCATACATTGTAGTTTTTTTATTATATTTATGCTACATGCATGTATTTTCAATACGTCCCCAACGACATCTGTCCTCTACATTTCATTGTAAAGATTCTTGCATTATTTATTTTATTCTATTTTAACCAAATTCCCTCCACACTGTGGATGTTGTTATGGTGATCGATGATCCCAAAATAAAGATGTACAAAGTCATACGTGAACGTGCAGTGAAGACATATGTCAAGAACATATGGAGGCAGAGGTGCATTAATGGCAAACTGACATACACAGATGCACAAGGACCCAGATGCATATTCACATACAGATTAACCGTCACAAGAGTGCATCCCTGTGTGTCAGCAGAAATACATACACATACTGTGTGCACACACACACAAGCACAGTGGTACAAAGACACACACAAGGGCATCGCATAACAATCCTCTTAAGTCTCTCCCTGTTGCCCTGAGCTTTGATCAGTATCCCCCACAGTCCACGACCACCATCACAGTCTGCAAGTATCTCTCATTAGGCGGAACGAGCACAGTCGAGGTCACGCTCAAAATTTCAGGCTATGAGGGTGGATGATAGTACAATTATGCACCCCGGCTTGTTGGTCAAAGCCACCAGATACATATTTCCATATTCATGCCTGTAATTTCCAGTTAAAAAGGTCATCGGCTCGGTAGCTATTTGCATAGCGGAAGGGTACACAGGGAGAGGAGCCGCTGACGAGTCACAGAAACGATGCCAGGAAGGATTCAGATACTTTAAGTGTTTAACCTCAAGCTCTACTCATGGGAGAATTGTGACTGGAAATTTCTAATTGCAGATGTGTCTTGTGATGGCATTTAAAAAAATCTGTAACCTTTGTGTGCTAATTTTCACACACAACACTTTTATCTAGTGTTAAATAATTGTGGTCGGGCTAAGTCTTATTCATCAGATTTAGTTATGCAGCTTTGTTAGAAGTTTTGCACTTATTTATAGTTGTATATTTAAATGAACTATACTTCAAACTGTTGCTAAGTTAATATTGTAAATCTCAACTTCCTGTTCCTATCGTTTACCAATTGTTTTGTGCATTAAGAAAAATGCTTTGGCCCTGGCACACGCACTATTTTAAAAGCATCAATTAAGAATCATTGTGAGAAAAAAAACTTACTGAGCCCTATTTATAACCCCTCTTCAAACTGTCACACTTGACGTAAGTAGAGAAGCCGAAGATAAGAGCGTCTCCTACAGTGACCTCTGCAGTGCCAGAGGGGAACAGAACCTTGTTTCAGTTGAACTGGCCTTTCACACTGACTCTATTTTATAAAAATCATTTCTTCAGCCTTCTTGTGAGTCGTTAAAAGTGGGTGCCAACTCCCCGATGGCCAAGTCCATCACTTCAAGGATTAAATCAGAGTTAAGATAAGCAAACAGTTGTAATAGCTTCTCAGGACACAATGTTATTTCCTGATAAATAATCAAATTAATGACCCTGATTAACATGGGAAGATATTTTTTTCCCCCATGCAACTTACCATGCTGCTAGCAAAGATCTCAGTGGCGTTAATTATCCATTGAATGGAAATATTTGCTTTCAGGCTCTTACACTGAGCTTCTCCATTAGACAAACTGGACCCATGCATCACAACAGGACTAGATTAGGGCAGCAGATGTGATTTAATTATGAGGTCCATCAACCTTATCCTCCAGGATCACATCCACACCCAGTGCTCTGCTGTCCAACATGTTACACAACCAGTGATGGATTCTTCCAGCGTGATGTTCTCGCAGCCAAATTCGAAATCTACAGCCCGCGTCTCAAAATAATCATTATCTAAACTGAAGACCCTCTCTACCAGCCAAAACTTCAGCGCTCCATTAGCCCGCACCATCACCAGCCAGTCCAGATGGCCACTGCCGGGCTCAGCCGCCATGTGGCCGCAGACCACACTCATTGAGACAGAGTGCATCATTTTGCTATTCCCCTATCTGCATCCATGCACGACAACATACAAATACAAACATTTCACATATATGAGAGCACACACTCACGCTTTCAATACAAATACACACTCTGTCACAGTCACCCCTATTTGTTTTTAGCACTGCAGCTTTAAGTCATATGAAGCAATATGTCACTCGACAACGGTTCAATATGTTTTTAATGTTAAGAAACACAAAGATAATACAAATCGGTCTTTTCAGATTTGGTTATACAATTATATCTCCTCTATCTGTCCCTTTAATAAATCTTATCTGAAGTCATATAAGTCAGGGAGTATCTAAATCAGCCGGGTATTTAATTACCCAGATAAACCACAGATGCTGCTCCCCGGAAATTGTCCAGAGGGGCTGTAGAAAAAAAAAAGAAGGAAAAAACCCTTGAATGGATTCATTATGTCCTGCCTCCTGTGCCCCCCTTGTCTACATGTTGCAGAGATTGTCCCTTTGCTGTCAGACAATTGGGTCCAGACATTTTGTGGACTTCATGTCTGAAGAACAACAAAACAGAGATACATGTCTGATTATTGTGAAACAAGATTGAGTGGTCTATGCCTTGATAGAGGGAAACTCTATCATTCCGGTTTAAGCAGGTTGAGGGCCCATTGTACTTTGGCTAAACACAAAAAATAAATGACTTGGTTGCTACAGCAAACGTTTAAGTAATTCTTCATTAGCGTGACTTACAAAGAAAGGCCTGAGGAAGAAACCATTTCAGATATGGCGATAAAGCTTCACCTTCGTTGACATTTTTCGTTCGATGTGGAAACATCTTGCTTTTAACAGCTGTTGTCCTATGTGGTATGAAACATGGCAATGAGATTCATTAAAATGACAAGGAGCTGTTTGAAGTCTGTTGAGTTGTGTCAGGACCACAGAGAAACAATAATCTCATCCACACGTATTCAAATGTGGAAGTGAACTGACGGCTCATCCAGATTATATTTGATTCGAAATCTGAGAACAAACAGGGACAATGAGCAGATCTAATAAGTACAGTACGTGGCATTATTTTTTTCTGCTTCATTAAGAATCACCAATGTCTCAATGCTTACTGTTCTAAAGGAAACAGTGTATTGGCAGCCTGTCAACTGCACAACAGAAAGTGTCATGTAAATCCCAGCACCCAAGCAACGGATCTCGTACATGACTAAAGACATGATTCCCTCTTAATGCAGTGTGTGTTCCAGCAGTCAAACGTATGAGCTGATTAACGCAACGATTTGATCGCACAGGGAATAATTTATGCACGGTGTGTGTGTGTGTGTGTGTGTGTATGTGTGTGTGTGTTTGTGCACGGATCTAATTAGGATTCAGGCAGTTAATGGGGAGAAGCCTGATGGTGTGTGATTGCCTGGGTCTAATGCAGACACTGAGGGAATGTCAGCCCTCATGTCGACACGCTTTAATAAGAAACCTGCAGTGCAGAGAAGCTTTCTTCTTCTTTCTTTTAAGGTTTTACATTTGGTATTCCTTGATTTTTTCCCCCTTTCTCACTTTTTGTTTTCCTGCCGCTCTCCTTTTTCTTTACTTCCAAACATGCAACAACTTTCTATTAATTTTTCTCTCCATGTCGGTCGCACACATACGCACACACGCAGCCTAATGAATAATGGCTAAAGTCAGGGGCACAGAGGTTATTAATTTACAAAGCTGTTCCTCTGCTTCCATCTCCCTGCAGGGACTACCCTCTCACACTGTATAAACCCCAAGAGACGCAGAAAGGTAAAGACAGAGAATTCAATACACTTAATAGATTGACTGCTGCTGATGACACACACACACACACACACACACACACACACACACACACACACACAAGTGACTGCATTACTGTTATAGTTGTTTAATGTTGTATTCACAGCATTAAGAAGGATTATATTAGCGAGTTTGCTTCATGGCCGAATTTCATAAAGACACTTTGCCATCTGGTGTGGCCCAACGTCTCCAACTCTGTCTCATGGTGCACTGCGCTGCCTCAGTCAACTTTCACTTTTAATATTTTCATTTCAAACATTTAACCTTGCTTAAATTTACAGTTGCTGATTTACAGCACATCTCATGTAAAAACCTAACTTCTGCAGGCTCGACAGTTACCACAACACGGTCACAAATACAAATCTTTGTTTTCCTTTTCCCAACATACAAGTACTTGTACTTTATAGGGTATTTCCATTATATTTTACTTCAAATTTCCACTGCAATTCTTTTAAGATTGAATTATTGTATTTTCTACCCGGGTTTAACACATGCTTTCCATTCAGTGGATGTCCTGATGATCCTATGAGTTAGGCCCCTCAAGAAAAACAAAACCTGGTACACAGGGGCCGCTGCTAGGAAACTAACAAAACACTAAACACTGCAACAAAATGGGTCCTTGGGTTCTAAAAGATAATGGTTGGAATATAGTTCCCAACAGTCTCTTATTAAATCTATGAAAAAGATAAAATAACAAAATAATTGGACCTTAACCAAAAGATAGTCGGAGTGACACAGAAAAGAAGTGAAAATAAAAACGGGCACATGACAAATTATTATGATAAGCAAAACCAACAACACAAACTCAGAGAAGCAGCTGAAGGTGTCAACCCTCTGACAGCAAACGAGCGACTGAACCAGGAAACCAAAGCTCCTTATAAACCCCCCAAGCCTCAGCTGATGGCCACCAGTTGAGATAGAGCTGCTTAAACAGTAACTCACGGCTCAAACAGCTGCTTCAATGAGCTGATCATGTTATATATCATCGGTCAAGTACTTTTACTACATTTCATGTTCACTTAATCAAGTAAAACACAATCAAATTGACCGTCAATTGGAAAAGGTTATCTGCCTGTTTTGATTAGTTTTTCCTGTTTGTTCAGCCTGAACTGTGGCGTTTTTCCAGATGTTACTGTCTTTTCTTATTCTCTCGCTGTCTCTATACTTGACTGTTGACCTCCCTAATATGGATCCCCCTGCAGATACACTTCCATTCCTGACAGTGGTATCTACTATTTCTTTATACTGTATACTCTGATATACTGATTTCGATTTTCCTTCAGAGATCAGCCACCTCCAGTTTGTTACTTGAAAAACCATGATTCTGCGTGTGAAATCTTTTTACCAGTGTAACAGTTTGCAGGAAGTAAAATATTAAAATACTACTTAATTAAAATGACTCCCCATTTTGTCCACCACGATCATCTCATGAGACCAAATAATCTTGGACTTTCTGGTATTTTTCAACCCGTGAATTCCTTTTTAAAGAACCACTGTGATTGTCTATTGGCTTCAGTTGTTTTTTTAAATCTTTTTTGAGAAACCATTACTGCAATTCTAAACTCAGGGGAAAGGCTTTGGGGATTTGGAACAAAAAAAAGCAACTCAAATGTTTTTGTGAGCTTGAAGTAAGTTTGACCTTTTGCAGTTTATTGGTTAAAGTGTAATTGTAATTTTGTGTTTGTCTCCTCCCTACTACATATGAGGCTGAGGTAATAATATCCATATAAATGTGCATTACTCCCCCACTACTGACACAGAAGCATTGCAGAATAGATTGCAAAAAATTGGAGAAGGACTGGGTAGATAGTATGAGCATCAATATGTAACTAACCATGACTGAACAGAAACAAATAAAACACTGCCTGCTTGATTGACAAGCGACCTCTGGGAAGTGCAGAAGGACTGCAATAGGTTAGCAGTAAGGTAAGTATGGATAAGCAGACGATTCAGCAGGGAAGTTCGCATTGAGCGCGGGGAACAAAGACTTTGTTAGCAGAGAGCAGAGCAGGGGTCATCATTTCCAAATCTATTACAGAGTTGCATGAAAGTCAAGGACGATCCGAGCCAGCGGAGGAGAAAACAGTCTCTGCATCTCCACAAAAGACTAAAATAAAGACATAAAAATGTCGGGACACCAGACACTGACCTTGTGGCAGAATGGAACACTGGGCGCTGTAAAATATAGCCACTGAAAAATAAGCATCATGTTTCTAGAGGTGGACGTCACACGTGGCATTTGTTTTCTTCTCCACAGTGTTCGGAAATGCTCTTCAACTTATTTGCTTTGTCATCAGCTCTGCTCGTAAAACTTTATCCCCCCCCCCACACACACACACCCACATCCACACACCAACACACACACCCTCTCCCTCTCCCTCTCCCTCTCCCTCTCCCTCTCCCTCTCCCTCTCCCTCTCCCTCTCCCTCTCCTGCGACCTGTCTGCTGTGCCGATGTGTTGCTGTTCTAATTAAACCCAAATTTCCATTGGGGAAGGCAACTGAGTTCATAACACCACCTGAGTGACAATGGGACTGACGGTGTTGCATTACCATCGGTGCGACGATGCAAAATCGCACAGCTATACCCCGCACAGAAACACAAACACCTAGGCTTATTAATAAAGAACCCTGTGACTCAGATGGAGGGTGGGGGTATTGTTTGTGTCTGGTGTTTTTTCGGAGTCCACATAATGAATGTGCGTGAACGTGCCTGGTGCCGATAAGAACGTCTGTGCGGGTGTTTTCAGTGTGGTGGTATAGTTGTGTGTTTGTGGGGATATGTAAATGTGTGATAAGGCGTGCGCCAAGAGTTGCTGCATGTTCTCACTCTCATTAACATACTTCTCTATCTGAGCAGGATCAGCAACAGCTACATGAGGACCGACAACAATAGCTCGCGCACATTGGTTTTCATTACACGGCCTCTGTAAATCGTCAACCAGCTGTAGCTAACACAAGAACATGCTGATTACAGTTAAAAAAAAAACAGGAAATGGATCCATGAGCAAGCGAGAGAAGAAAAACACAATGCGGATATAAAAAGACAAAGTTAATTCATCTGCTGTAGCATTTGAATGTGGCCTTTGGTGTTTTTTGATTAAAACGTCCACCCCATCACTAATAACACAAGGGGATGATTAACGCTTTCCTAAAGAATAATTCCACCTACTATAAAATTATAAAACCGTTGTCCGTGGGTGAACTAGGAGAGTGAAAATACATTTCTTTAGGAGATTTGTTTTGGGGAAGCATCCTCTAGTATTCAAAGTGTATTTCAGTTAACTTTTATCTCTCACACACGCACATGATGGAAAGTGACCACAAAATTTGTTTTTGTTCAACATCTTGCTTGAAGGGAACCAGGAATCGAACCGTAGACGACCTATCTGATGAGCCACAGCCATCCCCCGAAGGTCTGACATTGGAGTCTTTAAACTGATCCACGGTCCAAACCAGGCCACTGTAGGCAAAACACATGATTACTAGGTGGGTCATTAGCAAGGTCTACTCAGGATAACCATCCTGAGATGGACATTATGGATCATTGGAGATTCTACGTTTTACAATTTACTGTCTTCTAAAACTGTTTATGTTTGTGTGGAGAGGGCAATAATAGGAGACTGGAGAAACACCACCACTAGGGGAATTAAACAGTCACTGCCTCAACAACCGAAGGCCAAGGCACAAATAATCTTGAACAAGTCATACATGTTTTCTAGATGACTCAAATGCTATAGGGTGAAATACAACAAGATCAAAAAGCAGGGACAGGAGCTGTTTGGAAGAACATTAAAAACCATATAAAGATCACTGGTCTATGTTTTATATAATTGTTCCAAACCTTAAAACTGTGCCTGAAACCTAAAACCCTTAAAATGTCAGAAGGAGACCATAAGGAGTGGCCAATACATCTTAGTGCACATGCTGTAGGTGTATGGACCCCGACACAGCCCCCCAGCAAAATGACACTCATCTGCACCAAAGGAAATGATTAGTCCTAAAGAATAATCACACACAACCCAGTTGATTCAAAATGAGATATTTTAAAGAATGGGATGGACAGATGCACAACCTAAAGAAATCGTCCTTAACTGGGAGGCTTGAAAATAAGAGGCTATCTCTATTTTTTGCTATTTTAAATAAGTTGTTTCTCTTTGTTTTTGTGTGTAAGTGCTTATTGTAATAATGATAATGTACAAGGACAATGATGGATAGGGAAAAGCTTAAAAGAATATTATGATATGAAACAGAGGTACTAGAAAACAGTATATAACCTGCCTTCCGTTACCTTAGGGCCCTGCATTAGGACACCTCATCAAGCGCACTTTTATCACGTCATGTTTCACTCACACCACATGAGACAGGCACTGCTGCAGCATTTGCCTGGTTGTGTAGCCGGCTTTAGAAGTGAGAGTGACACGTTGGTCTGTGCTGCTCGTGATACACCATTAAGCAACATAGGCTTCACAGCCGTCTTTCCACACAGCACAGACCAACTCTGCTCCCTGTCTGTCCTTTGTCTCCTTCTGCCAAAATCTGTCTTCCCACCAGCCTCTCTATAAATGAATCATTCTAATACCCTGATTGTTCTCGGTGTGGCGGCTACACAGTTTATGGTGCGGGATCGTAGTCATTTATAGCACCGCGGCCGTGCGTCACCCAATGTGGGACACGTTTCAGCAAAGCTGCTCGGAGAGATTAATCTGGTGGAGGAGGAAAGTAAAAGGGAGAGGAGCGCAAGTGCAAGAGTGGTGAAGTGTCCCTCCAATGACCCGTTCCTCAAGTGATTTACTTTGTGGATGAATGATAACACAATTATGATAAAGGGCACAAAGATTTCATGGTACTATCGGTCAACTCTTTGCTGAAAAGAGAAGAGTAAAAGATTAACTCTCTGCAAAGTCTACGTCTAGAAGTAGATGCAATAGATTGACTGTCTGTTCATGACCTCAAGGAGACCTGCACCTTCTGTCACTTTGTGCCCTGAAGGTGCTCTGTGGAGTTTTCGCTGAACAAAATGTATGTTCACGTCCAGGGTATCTCCTCTTTCCATGTATTTGCTCATTCAAATTCACTGCCTTCCTTCTACTACATGCAAATTAGCAACAATTTCGCACCCATCCATTCATGTATTTGAACTCTACCAACTCTCAGTGGATCAAGATGAACCCATTAGTAGGATGTCATGGGAATCTGTTTGCTTTCATGCTTAAGTTACTGCAAACTTCTCTGCTTTTCGTTCACTCTCTCTATTTCACTGCCACTTCATGCTGCTCTGTATCACGTGAGGAAAGGAAGAAGTTCAGAGAACAAACTAGTGAATGGTGAAAGAAAAAAAACAAAATCTGCTGCACTTTACTCTGTAGGACAAAGATGCTTCTGCCGAGAGGTAGAGAGGTGACCTAGTTCCAGGGGATGTCTTAGTTTTCTGTATTTTTATAGAAAGTGTATTGTATAGTGTTGCTGCACCTGCAAGATCCAGGAGCCCTCAAATAGACAGAAGCAGGAGGAACAGAGGAGGTGAAGGGCCTCGAGGATAGATGGAGGACAATTCTCATCTCAAATGATTTTTCACACCTCAGTGGTTTTTGTCCTTCCTCTCATCTGGCTTCACTGCGTTTGAAAGGCTTTTTTTGCAGCTTGGCTAAATGTGAAAATGTGTTTGTGTGTTTGTGTGTGTGTCTCCTGTACATATATCAGTGTGTATCCACCGGTACATAGACGGCATTACACAGCCTCACAACACACACACACACACACACACACACACACACACACACACACACACACACACACACACATTAGTGCAGCCAACCTATTGGGACTTTGCATTGACTTCCATTCATTAAGGGAACTCTAGCCAAAACCTTATTATTCAGGAGTTCTGAAATTAAGCTTTGCCTCATTAGGACCAGGCTTTGGTCCCCATGAGGTCTACTGCTCCTGACAAGCTCAGTGTTTGTAATGGAAATCGTCCGAAAGAGGCAACAAAAACATGCACACTCACACGGCCACACACACGCAGCCACACAGCCACACACACACACAAACACACAGCTACAGCCCCCCCCCCCCACACACACACACAGACACACACACACACACACAAGTTGCTCTTCTACTCGCTCAGTCAGCAGCAGGTTGCATCTACTTCAGCGTGACTGTCTGGTTGATTTGCTCTGAGTGGACATTCATCCTTTGTAACATCCGTGTTTAACTCGCTGCTCAAAATGCGGACAGATGTGTCGCTCTCCTCCTGCACTGAAAGGTCTCATCACAGGAGGTGAGTGTAACCACCACCAAGCCCACAGCTCATGGTCTGATGAAGCAGCAGGGGGCCACATCCTCCGTGTGTGTGTGTGTGTGTGTGGAGGGAAGACATGATTGGAGCAATGTTCCCATGGCCTTTAGGAAGGTTTTGTTCTGTTGTACACGACCGGAAATGTTAAAAGTTGAAGACACTCCGCAGGTGGTTGATTCAGGTTTCTGGGTTCGATCAGTCACATCCACACCGTGAACAGGGTGACGAGATTCATATAATAGCAAGACCCTGTGGATCTCTATAGGAGGACAGGTCTACCTGTGAGCGAGCGAGAGAGCTTCTGAAGTCATACGGTGAGCTTTCCTTTGAAAGGTGATGTGTTACATCTTAAAGGGGACATATTATGAAAATTCCACATTTGTAGTGCTTCTACACGTTAATGTGGGTATCTGGCATGTCTACCGTCCCAAAAACTCTGGAAAAAAACAACTCCCACGATTTGTTGTGGTTCCTCTATGTAAGAAACTATACGATAGAGTGCGTCGAATGGGATTACTACCGGAATAAACGTCATAGTCACACCATGCCATGTAGGGAGTCTCGCTACATGGCCTTGGATGAGCGAGCTAACGCTAGCGAGCTGGGCTCGCGTTCAAGGGGGGCGGGCACTCAAAACAGGTCAATCTGAGGAGGGCTGTTTTAGACAGGGTCAAAAGTTGCTGTTTTAAATGATCCTTGTAGTATTTTGACCAAAATATGTTACAGACATTTCATTAAGTCCCCAAGGAACCATATCAACTCTGGTGAAATGGGCATAATATGTCCCGTTTAATGCTTCAGTTGGGTCTCTGCTGTGGTTTCATCATCCGCTCTCTCACTTTACGATGTGAGATAATCTGTGTCACACTGAGACTTTATAGTCACAGGAGTGTCTGTGCCTCTATGTCTTTCACATCATTATATTTTCCTATGTTTTACTTTGCTTTCATGTTTTATATATCGTTACAGCATTTCTGTGATCACCGTTTGATAATACAGAATACAAAAACTAACTATAGATCAATAATTCCAAATGCGTTTATGACTACATCAATCAAAACACAAAACACGAGCAGGGGACACGAAACTGAATAAAAATAGTGCTTCAATCTACACAAAAACTATTGTGTATATCGATGTGGATATGGATATTATTTTTCATCACACACCTCAACCCGTTGTGCAGATGAAAAAATTGCAGCAGTGATTTCCTGAATCCCTCACCTATCTTTTATTATTCCTGTTGAACTTTAATATCTGTCCCACTGTGACATTGTTATTCCAGCCTGAGACACGGCGCATCAGAGGAGCAATGGCAGCTTTCAGACACAGGAGCATCATCACCAGGAGCCGAGGGCTCGTACCAGGACAGATCCTTGATCAGCAATGGAGTCACACGGTTGAAAACCCTTATTTTGTTATGTTATGTCATTATATAAATTGGAGTGTAGTAATGTAGGATATAAGAGAGGATAGTTTATAGTGGGAGAGGTACAGTGTGTAACCCTCACTATTTAAACCCTTCATGATCCCTAAGTGGCAGTCATTCAGTTTTACTTTATAAGGATGATATTCAAGCTGTGGTTTCCACTTTATTATTAAGATCAAAATATACTTTGAATGGATATTAACACTATGATCCTCTGATGAATACAGTATACAGTGTGTCCCTTATACTTATGGAAAGTAAACACTGTTTTAATTTGTACAAAATCAAAACACAAGGTCACAGCACATCTAGAATCATCGAAAGTCCATAAAATGTAAATAGACACTTTTGTCTAATCCAGCTCAGTATTTTTGTACACACATTACATTATCTTCTTTAGGATTATGATAATGAAAGCTCTTGGCTTAATATGGCTGGAAGGAACTTGATTCATGTTATTGCATTAGACATCAATTCAATGAAAAGGTGCTAAATAATAATAACTCTCTGTGGGCTTATCACCCCAAGAAACCACTTTCATATTAAATGTAGTCATTAGACCATTTCTTCATATAAAAACTCATTAAAAGTCGAGCTTTAAATATTTCAGCTGACTTTTCCTCATTTCCAAGACACCTGCACAGTAACTGAACAAAGTGCTTCCACGCACAACTGAAAACACAACAACATCCCAACATAAGTGTTAAATCTTTTGAATAATGGCTTCCATTGGTCAAGGAACTACATATGAAAATTTGTGTGATCAAATCATGCAATGATTATATCGTTTGTGCCAAAATCTTTCAGTTGCTTTGTTTGGATAAACATTGTGTTCTAAGGTTTTTGTTGCATTACTACATGATATGATTCAAGGTGATGTCTTGATGACATCATTCCAACCATATTATCATAGATGACTGATTGTATCTGTAGTCCTATAGAATGCAGATACCTAGAAAACTATGCATGACGTCATTTTCTGACATCACTGTAACTTTTTCATGATGTTACTTATCTTATGATATCATATGTAATATATGTATTTGCAGAGATATTCTAGAAAACAATAATCTAGCTGATATTGACCTTTGACCAATCTGCTCCACAAGTTAATCATCTGGAGAGACCCCTTCAAAATAATGTTCCCACTGAGTTGGAGAAAATCCCTTGATTTGTGCAGTAAAGTTATTACACACACAAAAACACACACACACAAGGACAGCCCAAATGCTACCCTGCAAACGTAGCTCTGCCTGTATCATAGCTGTTAGCTGCACTGTGCTGCTGATCCACAGGGAGCTTCACTGAAGGGCCACATGATTACCTGGCATCGTAATGATTATTCTGTTTCCAAAAATGTTTGAGCCGTGAAATCTTTTGGAGTAAATTACTGGTGACCAACAATCTCACCTTACTGGGAGTAACCGAGCAGATACAGGAGACCGGTAGGAGCCAACTCTCAAGACAGATGACAGAGTGATACCTGTGTCACTCAGAGAAAATCATCTGCCAGGCAGGTTGCATTATTTATTAGCTCCATCCCTTGTCTGGACATACTCGAAACATGATACAGTATATTTTACTAGCATACTTTTAGAACCAATTGTGTTCTTGTATTACAGTTATCTCATCCTGTTTATTTTTGTTCAAGCATTACATTTGATCCCTCCCACCTATGACTTCTACATCATCCTAATTGATTCACAAAGCTTGGAACATGATGGCTGATATGTTCATTGCGAGTACTGGCTTAACAGCTCAATGCCTCCTGCTGATAATGGCTGACTTAAAAGTGCCCAGCTACACTACAGGGGAAAGTAGAGGGAGGTTGTTGCAAAAAGAAGAAAGACCTGTGGGAATAAATCCATCATCCACAATTGGTGTGTTTAGTGGCAGCAGATAGGTTAGAAAACCACTGCCCCTGTATCTTTAAATGAGAATCATAGACTAAAGATGAACGACCCATCCCCACTACCCAGAAATGAAACGAAAATCATAAATCAACCTAATCCTAAACTGTCTTTCATTTAAAAAAAATACCCTGAACTGGGATTCAAACCACCAACCCTTCTGCTACCCGATCACCCCCAGTTTCCATACCCAGTGTCTACTCATCTCATTCAGACTTTTCAACCTTCTATAGATTCCATCGAACTCCAACAGCTCTTTTCCTCTGTGACACCACTGGAATCTGATCAAGCCACTTAAATTTCAGTAATGAAATCACATAATCTCTAAAGCTTTAAATAAGAAACCAAACAGCAGCTACAATTTTGATTGGCAGACAAAATGATCAAGACTCATATGCTGCTAAGGACGACATCAATATTCTGTTCCTGTTTAAAGTCAACCAAGACAGGGAAATGTTGGAAAATAAAAGGAAAGTAAAATATATATTCAGAGTGCAGCACCAAGTGAAATAAGATGAACTTAAAGAAGTGACATTTTGTCTGTGTACATGTCCAGAGGGAATGAAAGTCCTCAGGCAAATGACACAACAAGGAGACAGGGCAATGCATATAAAAGACTGTGTTGTCAGTCAGAGATGTTCGGCAGGCAGAGAGGAAATACTCATCGGGATTACAGCCAGCGCTCCGAGAAGATCAGCTAGGTGGGTGTGAACGGAAGCGGCAGTTCTCGGTTTCTCGGTTTCTCAGCTCTGCAGGCTTCTGAACATTTCTCGTCTCCGTCCTGGGAGCCTCCCGAGACAGCGGAGGCCCGGGAGCGGAGCGTAGGGAATGTGAAGGATAAGGTGAGACGGAATGAATTGTCTCGGGTGGTTGGCTCTGACTCTCAGGGAGGAATGGTATCCCAATATTGTCTCAACACAACACCGGTCAAAACCCAAACAAAAGTTCGCTTTACTCTAAATCTTGTACCATTTAAATGTCACAAATTTATTTTGTGTAAATAAGATTTTCCAAAAACTGAAATAAAGAAACTGTAAATTACTGTGATGCTAATTTTACTCTATGTTCAATATTTCAATAATAGTTTTTTATCTTTAATAAGCAGATAGAAAAATTGGCTTTTTATACCCTCATTAACGGCTGTCAGGCAGGCGGCTGTCAATCACAAGTGGATCTTATTTTGCAAAACTGCACCACATGAATTCTGTTCTTGAGAAAACTGACTGGAGTTGAATGACATGTCTGTTTATGCTCCTCAGTCTGTCACTGTGCCCTCTGTGGAATTTGTCAGCTCTCATGGGTTCGAACAGGACCTGTACATACCATCCAGGGCAGGAATCTGAAAGTGAAAGGCCTTTTCTCCAACATGGTGATTCAGCATTGACAATGTCAAAGCCATTCTTTCAGACGGAGGCTTTGTGTGCTTGTCGGGAGCACGCTACAAAGCACGGGGGTTAATTCGGAGCATCTGCCTGGAAATGGAAACATGACCTTCTCTGTCACCGTCTGATATCGTTAATCCCAAATCAGCACTGTGACCAAAGCCTGCAGAGCCCAGAGGTCGTCAACTGAAACTTTGAGGGGGGATTTTAAAAGGAATGAGGGATTATCTGCAGCAGTAGAGAGACAGAGATACAAGCGAGATATGGGGAAGTGTCACAGAACGGAGCCTTCCCCGCCCTCACACATCCTGCTCCTGTCACCTTCAAGCAAAGGCTTCCACACCCACCAAAACTTACTGAGGAAAAGACGCTGCACAGACAGTGAAGTTGGATGTTTGCTACCAGAGGTGGGAATAAAGGATGGCGATGCAGAGGATGTGAACCTGCAGGTCGAGCGGCTGTTAGCGAACTCCCCTGTGACGTCCCTTCACTCTGAGAGGCTTGATAACGCCTGGAGGGAAAATATTATAGATCGGAGTACAGTTCTCTCTCACTCTCTGTGACAGTCACTGCAGGTGAAAGAAGTTTTCTATTCGGAATCTTATTAAAACTTTCATCCAAGTCACCCGAGCGGCTGTCAGCACAAGTGTCTCCACTGAGGATAGAGTCAGAAAGTCACCGTGTACATAGTCGGTGATGAGATATGCAGCAGCCAAACCCCGAGTTTTCACTGTCATTGTTAAACATTAATCCAATCTGTGCCTGCCACAGTCCACACATATATTAATGCTTCTTCCTAGACCATAGAGACTTGTTATAGAAGCCACCAGTAAATACGCTGCTATTGGGACTGTAGTGGAAACCTTTTGGGCTGAAGAAGTTTCAGCAGACGCAGATGTCCGAAGCAGAAGGACCTATTGAAACTTGGTCGACCAAGGCAAGAAGAGCAGCTAAGTTAAAGCAACACTATGTAACTTTTACTAAGCAACAGTGCCCTCTGCAGCCACAGGTGGAGATTCATTCTGTTGGACTCTATGTCTGGGGATAAAACAAAGCCTAACCTTGCTGGACCGGATTCTGACAAATTTAAGCCCAGACTTTGGGTCAGTTTCCTCTCACCAAAGTCACACAGAGCCAGGACAGCATGAAAGCAGCTGCTATTTGAGGTAAGAAAGTGGCATAGTGTTGCTTTAACATTGTGTAGTGCCACCTTATTATTTTCTACATCTTGGTAGAGGATTTTTTAACCTTATACTTCATGTCCAGACGAGATGGAATCACATGTATGAATCTAATCCCTTGTGATGAACCACAGACGTAGAGTTCTAAATGTAATCTATTGACCTTCACTCTTTGTTTCTTCTATTTCTGAGGGCCTTTTCTACGACCTTGGTTGCTATGGCAACTGCCAACAGGGACCGGGAAGCTGTGTCTTCACGGCTACGCTTGAGATAAACAGTGAACTATGGTTTATAGAGAGTGACATGTGAAAGACCTGCCTGGAAAATTGCTGGAAAATTCCTTCACATGCGGAGTGAATCTGCTTTCAGGTAAAATCATTTGTTGCACTGTCGGGCTTCAGACTAACACCTGGAGTTTTCACGCTGCATTTTTTATAAAATAGAAGAGGGATAATAAACCATCTCACAAGCTTGTCACACATGAACCTCTGCATCTGACGTGCACCGTGTCAAAACTGAACATATTTCATGCTGGGAACAAGCTGCTGTTATTTTATGGTTCAAGAGAAGGATGACTGAAGGGTTATGAGATGGACACTTGAAATAGTCATGGTCTCATATCGTCTCCTTTTGCTTCGTCTACCATGGTTAATCCTAATGTGCTGAAAAACATTGTTTATTTAATCACTCGATGGCTTGACAAGATATTCATCTATTCACTGAGGGGATCAGGATCAGTTTGTTTTTCCATTTGTGAAAACAAGTAAATATTTTCTTAGTATTAAGATTTATTTTGTGAAACATTTTATGAAATCTAATTTCAGTCTTGTAACAGTAGCGTTATGTCTTTTTTAAATAGATAAACATTTTCCTGTAGTCAGGCTTTTTGTCAGAAAAAAACTATAAACTTAAAATAAAGAAAAATTAAAGGTCACTCTTTGTACTGACCTAACAATGACCACTACTTTTTACATGCCAGAGTCACGGTTAAACTCAAATTCTATTAACGAAACAAAGATTAAACAAATTGTGGAGGTCTGAACAATGCAGTCGGATTCAGATACCCCCCCCCCCTCCAATCTACCTAATCATAAATAAATAAAAAATAAACAATAAGAGGACTATTAGACCCCCAACAAAAAGTACACAAACAATAAACACTGTGCCATGATGACACAGGCGGCTGACACTCAGATGGCAGAGCGAGACAGAGAGAGAGTCTCCAGCTTCTCTGAAATCCTCGTCCATGTAATCACGTCCATCACATGCACCGTTTATAGTCGTCATGGCACTGACAGAGCAAGATGGCTGCTTGCTGTGACAGACTAAATGTGCTTTTATTCACTTATCATGACCTTTCTAAATGATATCCTCCTGTGTGTCTACCCAAGGCTTTGCTACACAGTGACATTATTGATAAACACATTCTTCTCATAACCACGGCCAGTGTTGGTGTCTCATTAAAAACTCAATTCAACCTTGGCACTGTTGTGTTCAAGGTAGCTTTTTATGGATCTGAGTTCCTGCTTTCTGGGGTCTAAACGTTGGCCCTGGGCAAATCACTGCAGTTCATTTACTTTATTCATAGAAGACACTTCCCATTCTGATTAGGTGACCCTGCCACACACGCTCCAGGCTCAGAATCACTATAATTGATATAAACATGAGTGAAACTCTCGGTGATAATTACACAAGTGATTTGCTTGTTTATGTATAAGAGCCTCAGGCTACTTATTCCTACAGTATAGAGCTATGTATTTCCTCTGCCTCGGTTCAAAGCAGGACAGCAGCTGGTTGCTGTGAATTAACATTTCTTCATTGAAGCAGCCGGTGATCAACATCGACAATAAAGTACAACTTTACTGTGTGTCCATTGGCACAACACACGCATGGTGGAGAATTGGGCCACAACACAGAGGCCCAAGTCACACTTCATTATACTTGTATCAGTTTCACCTTCTGTTGTTTGTAGCTGATTATACCTGCAATTCAATTTTTATCACACATGTACATTTCTATGCCTGTCTGGAGTATTTTGTGTGTTTCTATAGCACATCTATATGCACTCAGTTGGCCTCTAGTTAGTCAAAACTAATGGAGTCTAATACAACAGCAAAATTCATGAAGCTTCTAATGTTCAGTCTTTATTAAAACCGTTTCAGTCTCATTTGAGAGGATGTAGTTTCTAATAATACAGTGAGGTGTTTGTGTGCGTAGCCAACCCTCACTGATGCAAGGGGGGTCAGTTGGTAGGAGGGTGATGTGGTAGGCTGCACAGTGTAATTAATAAACTGTCAGTGTGGTGTGACTGTATTTACAAGCCCGTTAAAGAACGAGTTGTCCCTATTTGTGTTAGAGCCTTGTGCAAAAGACCAGGAACAAATTATAAATGTGTGAGTGAATCTTTTACTTGTAAGGTTTCACATAACAAGCCGAGTTAAACGGTAATGGTTGGTTTGGTTTTCATATTTATATAGCGCTTTTCCAGTCTTGATGGATACTCAAAGCTCTTCAATTACAGTTTTACATTCACCCATATTCATAAAGTGCATCTATTAGCAGCACTTTGATGTTCTATGAGGGGCAATTCAGGGTTCAGCATCTTGCCCAAGGACCCTTCGGCACGCAGATGGGAAAGACTGGGGATCGAACTGCCGACCTTCGGGTTGGAGGACGACTGCTCTACCCCTCTGCCACAGCCACCCGTAGTACCCCAATTATAACGTATATTCTAGTGCTCTAAGCCACCCTTTGAAAAAAACTGTTATTATTCTCCAGTATATACTCATACTAAATTCCCTAGGGACTATGATGCTCTACAGTGAGTAAATATATTTGGCTATCATTCATATTGGCTTTGTGTCCCCAGTGACATTTTGTTGCCTCCAAGCAATCTCCTCGTATCCATCTGTGCTGTCATGTTGAGATGTATAGCTCGGCTATTTGTGTTCCATCCCGTCACCACGATGTTGAAAGTCCATCACACTCCTCCTGAGGTTTACAAGACAGCGCTTGTATGATGAATTTACAGTGTGTGTAAGGGAACGTGCACATTAGGACATAGACAAAGACAAAGCAGCATTGAAAAGCTTGTTTCCTCTGGTAGATCATGGCGAGCTCCAGGAACTGTCTTGTGTGGGTATATCTCCAGTGAGACTGTATCTGTAATCCACTGTTTCTCTTTCCCTGTTGCCTTGGGCTGATCAAAGCTCCTTTCAGTTGTAGAAGAGTTCCCCCGAGTCCATGTTGGAATAACACACACACACACACACACAGGTCTGTATTTTGAGCAGTACACACATGTCTTGCTGCAGTGTTTTGTTAACTAGAGGTCAGCACTCAGAATTGCGGAGCTCGCATATAGAATTTCATTGAGAAGAGAAATGTCTAACAAACTCTGGCCCGACTTTGACAAGAAATGTAAAAATAATATGTTTTTTTGTCTTGTGTTCTGAAATGGAAATTTCAGAACTGTATAAAACTTATCCTGTAAATCCTCATACTTGAAGTTTCTTACATTCCACTGATTGACTTGATGCTGTCTACGTTCCCGTCATGTCTTCCTAAGTGATTCATAGAGATTAGCCCGACATTGTTTCTTGCTGCTCTAGAAACATCTCTAGGCTCATTTAATTCTCAATGTTAGATACGTAGAAGTAAACAGATGGAACCTTCTGAGGAGACACATCCGACTTGGAAGAAACTCAAGGTATAATCAGAGGCTACTGTGCCCGAGCTGGGATGGTGGATGTATTGCTTAACAACCACGCCAACACCATGGAGTGATGGCTGTATAGTTTCAAACAGACATATCTCTACACAGTATAAATGAGCCTCGGGATCATGTCACCATCATCTTCCATCTAATAGACATTTTTAGACACAAAAGCTCACTTAACAAATACACTGAGGTTTACACACGCCTTGGCTCACTTCTTGGGAGCAGTTATGGTGTCCATCTTTCTGTGCTAGCAGCTAGAAACAAGCATTGTTCATTTGACAATCCAAACAAAGAACACGTGGTGGAGACATTTCTTAAACGAGCAGAGGTGAAAATGACGATATTCTCTAATGACCAAAGACTTGATTAATCACAGAGGGAAGTGGCTCTTTACAACAGCAGTGTTGACATATTGATACCACATTAAAACTCTAGAGGGAGAAGTTGTCCACTGCCACATTAAAACAGTTAAAATTACTTTAGTGTAGCATAGGTGTTCAACATCTTTAATTGTATTGACGGAAACATTAAGGCAGCGGAAAAGCAGAAGGGACAAACTCCAGACTGTAACAGCCAACAAAAAAGCAGCATTAACTGAAACAACTGCCTATTTGCAGATGTTTCTTCCTCTGTTTACCATATTGTTTAAGGTAATAAGATTGACCATTTACACTAGTAGTCATTAATAGGATAAAAAAATGCAAATTCAAAGTTTGTTTGCAGACCCCATTGACGACACAAGTAAACCTATCCTTGCGTTTGTGTGACATATTGGTACATTTCTTTAGAGTCCCAGGAGCCCACAAACCTGAGCTAGAACAGGATGATACAAGTGGTGTGTGAGGCCTGCAGGTGAAGTGAGTGAGATGAAATAAAACAGCAGCTTATATTCAGCACTGCAGGCTAAAGTTTGATCAGTACAACAGAACATATGGTCTTTGTTGGCTGGGAAATGTTTCGCTGTCCTCTGTGAACACTTCAACTTACAGTTGTCCACCTCATCAGTTCCTCTCTGTCACTGTGATTCCCTCCATCACCTGCTCGCTGTCTCGCTTGTTTGTTTCCTCCTTTTTCATTTGGTCTGGTCAATGTGTGAAGTGATGGGGGTTCAGGGTTGATTCACACGTCAGAGAGGAGGCGCTGGAGGAGAAGCTCTCACTCCCATCCTTTTCCCACAGGGGCCTTCTTCATCTCCTCAGCCCGCCTGCTGAGCACCCTCACTGGGCAGAGGGAAACCAGAGGCCAGCCTCCCTAACGACCATTCACATCTCCACTGTCTTTCAGCATCGTCCACTGTCTCTGTCTTTTTATCTGTCAAACAAATCATTTCTTTCTTGAAACATCGGAGGAAAGACACCAGGAACGAAAGATTCTTCCTGAATCCATGTGGAGACTTAATTGGACTTACAGTTTTAGCTCCCTCAGACTGTGCTGTGACAAACTGCTTCAGTGATGCATTAGTTCCATTAGCTTCAGATATTGTTTCTACTAAAACAAGTACATTTTTTTTTTATACTTTTGAAGTGGTTGATTATGTTTTATTCATAGTGACACAAAAAAAGGATAAATCTAAGTTAACTCAGTCTTCAAAACATTTTAAGTGGTATGGACTACTGGATTTACATTTGGTGCAGTCCACCAACAGTATGGATTTGATGGTGACTTAATATGCAGCCAGTTTTAACAACACATTGAAATGTAATCATTTTATTTGTTTTGAAATAGTATCTATACTGGATTTCTTTATGGCTTTTCCAAAAATCTTGTGTCTCTTGAAAAGCGCTACATCAATTTATTATAATTGTTATTATTATTAAATGATTATGAAACATTTCTAAATCTGAACCTTGTGGCTTTAAAAGAAAATGTAGACAATGAGCAAGAAACTCTCCTTAATCCGGAGATGTCTGCATTCTTCGTATTTGAATGTTAGGAACCTTCAGCAGTTTCTTTCTCACATGGACTACCCCCCCCCCCCCCCCCTCCTCTCAGGACCCTGGCAGGAAAGTTCTGGAAAATGTCTGGCGATGCTCAATTGACATGAACAAATTTCAGAAAAACGTCCAGACCTCAGTGCACGTCTGAAAGCAGCTTGACTGTGCCATGACAACCGCTGCTGAGCCACCATACACACACTATCTCTCTCACACAAAGTTCTCCACCTCATTACTGCAGCTCCCTGAGGGGATCCTTATCAGTTTTAGCCTGTCTCACCTTTACTCCAGCTTTGAAAGAGGGTAGGAGGGAAGGAGGACGGATGCTTAGATGCAGGGATGGAGGGATGATGAAAGGAGGGTGCAGAAACGAGAGGGGTACTGCAGGTGAGGTGGTCAGAGAGGAGCGGAGAGATGCTGTGGGGAACCTGGACATGAGAACAAAGATGGAAGAAATGCATGCAGCTCATTGTTCCACTGCCCTGTGAGCCTCTGTCATTTTGAAACTGAGGGAGAGAAAGAAAGAGAGAGAGAGAGAGAGAGGGCAGGATGGGAGGTGGATTCTTTTCCATCTGGGGAATCTGTCATTGATTTGCTGCTCTTTAAATGTTTGCACGTCCCCTTTTATTTACGCAAAACTTCATTTATTCACGCTCCCGTCAATTCTCAGTCGAAGACAGCCAGCTAGCTATGCATTATTGACGAGGATGCTGTCGACCTCTCGTGGCTCCAATCTCCCCTGTTTCTTCCTCTCCGCCTTCTTCTACTTCTCCTTCTTCCCTCTTTCTGTCCCTCACATCTTCCCTACTTCATCTCTCCTTTCGATTTAATTTCCTCCTTTTCCCAGCTATCCATCTCTCCCCCTCTAATTGAGTTTGCACCTCATCAACTTCTCCACCTTATATTATTTCGTCTTTCTTCTCTTTCTCCATATTTCCACTCTTCCATTTCCTATTTATCTCTCTCTTTGTCTCCGACTCTGGTTGATCCGGAGGTATTTTAGAGCAGAACCACGGTGAATCACAAATCCTCACGATTTTTCGGAGGAAAACAACAGTGATTCTTTCAGACATACTACACACAAGCTCCCTATTGTTCTCAACTGTGATGACAGCACGTTGTATACACCTGTATAAAGATTCATGCTGCTGCCTTGATCACTATGTTCTCCCAAGTTTGAACCCTGCTTATCTACAGGGTTGACACAGCGGGGGGAGAATTCTTTCCAGAGGGAGAGGCTGAGATATAGCAGCACATCTGAGGCGAACAGGAAACAGGCCCACTCCACCTTGATGTGAAAAAGCCCAGCGGGATTTGACCACATGACTAAAGGCACTGATAGCATCCTCCTCCTCCTCCTCCTCCTCCTCCACTTCAAAAGAACATCAGCTTCATTAAAGAGAAGTGCCAGGAAACATGAGAATGCGCTACAAAGAGATGAGTGTTTGTCCTCATATCCGGAGGCAAGCCTGCATTCACAATCACACACGTTCGTAAAACAGCTTTCATTTGGTTACAGGCTTCGACGCAGCAGCTCACACACAATAGTAGGATTGAAAAACGCACACAAACGCACATGCAAACACGTGCACTCTGGTATAATCAAAGGCTGAACGGGGACAGCGCTGTGTGTGCTGGGGTACAAAAAAAACAAAAATCACAAGGGAAGTGGTAATTAGGACCACACATACTGTGGCTGCGACAGTGAACACACAAACAAACAACCTGTGTGTCAGTAGGATTGTTGTGCCAAATGTTTGGCAGGTGAATTGGACTCTCGAGAACCCTCAAAGAAACAACTCACAAAACAGGAAGAAACAAGAGGGAAGGAGAGGAAGGGTGGAAAACAGGGTTGTTGTTTGAGTTTTGAGGAAAACAAGTATCCGTGACCAGAGAAGAGATGGGACACTCAATGCAGACGCATCAGAGATAGGATGAGATGCCGAAGCGCGGTTGTTTTGAAACACTGATCTGTAATGTCACGTGAGCATGCCTATAAGTGATGTTTCGGTACACACCTAATGTTGGTTCGAGCTTTGGGTAGGAATCTTGCAAGTCAGAAGTGAGATGTGGCTGAGTCGGTATTGAGCTGTGTAAATCAATCTGTTCCTGTGCTGATTAATTATTGTTTGAACACCATAAATAATGTGCTTGGATGTGGTTCTAATTCAATTCCTTTAATAGCCGACAGCCCATATCAGTCTGATAATAAGCTCATTATTGCTGCTCTGTAAATACAGTTGCCCACGCAGTCTGGAAACACTCAACACACACACACCGACTCAAATAAGACTGAGGCATGCATGTGGAGACAGAATACCCACACAGGTACATTTCATTATTTAACTCTGGACCTCAGATACCTTGAGATACTTGTATTTTACTTGAATATTTAAGTTTTCATTTTGGTCACCTTTTAAGGACAACATATTTTCTTTACTCGTGGTTTCGCTCACGTCTACCATAACTTGTGAGGGGAAACAACACTTGGAAGGAAAAACACAGTTAGCCTGTTTCTGTTGTGTTTGTTTTCTGGGGAACAAGAAGCAGCATCAGAGTTATTGTTTAGTGAGAGTCTTTGTCACACACGCTCTTTAAACACAGAGCAGATGTGCAGTTTTCAGTGAAGAAGGCTTGATTGGACATCGGTGATCAGCTATTCTCTGTGTTAATGTTTCCCACTGTGGATTCACTGAAAATACTTCTGACCAGTACGTAGCTGAGAGTCATGATATAAACAGTTTTGCCAGGGATGTCATTGTAATAACATTGTTGAGATCTTAAATGTGATATGAAAATATGTGAAAAAAAGGGAATATCATGCAAGAAAAAAAAAGGAAAAGATTGATAGCATGCTGAAGATTGATAGCATTATAACACTAACGTTATTTTAAGGTTGTTGTGAAATAAGTGATCATCCAACATTGAAAAGATTTTAAAATGAAATATATCAATTCTCGTAACTTTGTAATCCTTATTAATGGAGAAAAGCATACATCTGCAGGTCTCTCTCCCAGCTTGCCGGTGATTCGCAAGGCATTCTGGGTATTGGGACATCCTACCCCTACACATGAAGGCTCAAAACAAAGGGGAAGGGCTAAGGGCTAGCACCAAGGGGTGAAATGGGATCGGGCCTTAATATCTTTAACCCCTCCCTTTCGGAGCTTAGAGGTGGATGCTGGGCTGGTGGAGGGGCAGAATCAATGGGCAGCATCACTGACGCAGGTTAGATGCATTGACAAGCAAAGGGAGAGATGGGAAATCTTTGCAGATGAAATAGACCGTCATCTCGGGGGGGAGGGTATGTGATCGAGGATTGTGGAGCGAGGGGCATGCCACGGGAAAAAAATCAAAGGCAAATAACAGAGGCAGATACTGTATTTACATCCAGATATGACAAGTTGTTTGTGCATTAATTGTATCTTTGGCTATGATTTTGTGTTTGGATCATGGTACTCTGTCGGGACGGCGGCTTCAGTCAAAATGAATTGTGGAAACTGGAAAAAGAAAGAATTCAGCAGGGATCGTAGCCTGAAGGTATCCTGAACACTACTTAGATTCAAGTTGTGCTATATCTATTCACACACACACTCACACACTTTGTCCTTCAGAGTTATTTCAAAAGACAGTTTGATTGGGGTCCTCCAAAAAAAATGCAGCTGTAGGAAAACTTCCCCATCTGGCTTCCAGGTAGCTGTGTGCATTAAGTTTGAAAGTCACCCTGAGAACAGATCAAACTCCAGGAGAAGGACATACAGCTTCAGTGCTTCAGTTCCACGTGCGTTCTTCCACAATATAACTCGATATTATACCAAACCACGAGTAGGAACCTTGTCCCCCTGGAGTTATGTTCCTGTTTGGGCTCATTTGCATCAGTTATTTATATTCATTGCCAAACAGGAAAGAGTGAGGTTCATGCAGTGTAGTGAAACACAAAGGTGTGAAGGTTAGGGAGATAGGACAGCATAACAAGTGTTTCATATCTTCACTGTAAGCCTGTGTTCAGATTCCTGTATTGTACTGAAAGCTGGTTTTGATATCTTAGTTTAACCAATGCCAGTCTCTCCCTAACCCGAGAGGAACATTTTGACATTTAGGGGAAATAAATAATATATATATATATATACTGTATATGTATTTGCATGAAATTTAGATGAGAAGATTGACACCACTCTTACATCTGTTCATTAAGGAAGCAATGGTATATTTGTAAAAGATAAGATTGAGATATAAGGAGTTAATTAGTGATAAATATATAAAAAAATATGAGAAAAGGGCAGATTTATAAATAATGAACTGACCTGTCTTTGTTGTTTCCTCCCGATTTCCAGTCTTTCTGCAGAACTGGCTCCAGCTTCTCTCATCTCATTTTCATCCGCTTATCCGGGGTCGGGTAGCGGGGGGAGCAGCTCAAGCAGGGGGCCCCAGACTTCCCTTTCCCGGGCCACATTGACCAACTCTGACGGGGGGATCCCGAGGCGTTCCCAGGCCAGTGTTGAGATATAATCTCTCCACCTAGTCCTGGGTCTTCCCCGAGGTCTCCTCCCCACTGGACGTGCCTGAAAAACCTCCCAAGGAAGGCGCCCAGTGGGCATCCTTACCAGATGCCCGAACCACCTCAGCTGACTCCTTTCTAAGTAAAGGAGCAGCGGCTCTAATCCGAGTTCCTCAAGGATGGATGAGCTTCTCACCCTATCCCTAAGGGAGACGCCAGCCACCCTTCTGAGAAAACTCATCTCGGCCGCTTGTACCCGTGATCTCGTCCTTTCGGTCATCACCCAGCCCTCATGACCATAGGTGAGGATAGGAACGAAGATCGACCGGTAGATCGAGAGCTTTGCCTTGCGGCTCAGCTCTCTTTTCGTTACAACGGTGCGGTAAAGCGAACGCAATACCGCCCCCGCTGCTCCGATTCTCCGGCCAATCTCACGCTCCATAGTACCCTCACTCGCGAACAAGACCCCGAGGTACTTGAACTCCTTCACTTGGGCTAAGGACTCATTTCCTACCCGGAGTAAGCAATCCATCGGTTTCCTGCTAAGAGTCATGGCTCCAGCTTCTTGTTGAACATATTAATATGAGAGATGCAGCAATTTTCTTATCCAACCCTAAGTGCAGCTAAATGTTGACCTTTTAAAATCTAATAACCGTAATCGTAGGCTGTGTGTTTCATTCAAAACCTATTTTACTAGGTATTAATCCATGTACTGACTTTTAATTCATATGAATGATCATCACAGTGCAACCTTTCCATTAGTTGCAGCCGACTGATGTAGCAGAGGAAAGACTGATTTTCTATGAGAGTACTTAGAACCTTTTTTATTATCATTGTAAATATTTCCGGATGAATTGTGGGGATGAAAAGTGCTCATCGCATCCGCAGTGGCCTCTGGTGTTAAATTGTGATCGCAGTGAGCTGATGAATGGGGGTGACATTTTTCTCCCTATGCTCGAGCAGGTCAATGAGGATTTGATGAATCTACTTTGGTATTCACACTTGTGATTTATTATTCATTGAATTTGGCTTTATAGTCGCTGGGATTCAGACCAAGAGCAGCTGTGTCGCACACACGTGCACAAACACTTAAGAGTACATGTAAATAAGTATACCACCTGTTTTCACGAAGAGCAGGACAGAGATTTTGGACATCTGCTCATGGAGCCACAGACCCACTGAATGTATCAGAGAGGCTTGAGTTCTGAGGCCAGTGTGAAACCATGATGTAGAAGGACCACTGTTAACCTGCCTGAGATGCTACCACATGTCTGTTACATAGATTAGGAATTTCTAGATAAGAGCACTCTCAGTTTAATAAACCAAAGGTATCCATGTATGTATATGAAAGGGGTCTTCAAAGCTTTAGATAGTTAATGAGTACATACATGTATAATCGTCACTATTTCCATGAAATCAAACCCCAGTTTTGATGCTTTTAATGGAAGTAGCTGTGTGGCCATTAGCAAAGAGTGGCCATACTTCCACCGAGGCCAACACCCTATTTTGCAATGTTGAATAATTGAATAGATGGATCCGCCTCTTTGTCCGATTCTATGCTAAAAGTTGATAGGATCTTCTTGGTCCATGTCCCATCCTCCTACTAAGTTCCATGGAAATCAGTCGATATCTGTCATCCTAACAGCTGATATGAGCAACAACTGCCACTTCACTGTAAAAGCATTCAAAGGGGTAAAACAGAAAGTAGCTTTTATTGTGAAGCAGTAACAGGATGTGCCAATTCTTAAAAACAAGTGTACAGAACTTCTGCAGTTTAGACAGCAGGTCAGTTCCATAGCATGGAGTAATGGAGCAAGATGGAGATGCTCCGCCGATGAGCGCACAACTACTCACGACGTGTGCAGCAGGAAATCAGATCACATTGTTGTTCATGGCCTAATGAATAAAGGTCAGTTATTAACCATTGTAAATATGTTTTATTATTTCAGAATAACGCTACTCAACGAGACTTAAACTGCTGTTACCATGGTTATCTGGATTCCTGCCAAGTGTTTCAGTGTCAAACCAATAAAATAATACTAAATGATATTTAAAACCTTGAATCCCATGCAATGACTTGCAACGAAACATTTTTTTCAACAACACAGCAGCTAAATGAGTAAAAATGTTCACATTATTGCATTATTCCAACAGTTTCTATGTGAATGTGTGGTGGAACTTTCCAGCTTCACTGATTTCCAGTGTTGACGACCACGAGAACACGGACGTGAACTTTACTTCTGTCGGAATGAAAAACACATTGTTCACTATCAGCAAAAAACTGGAACGTTCAGTTTCCAAAATCTGATTTTGTCATCCTCTCTCTGTCACTTTCTAATCGACAGATCTGACCTGCTCTGGCTCACAACTTAATGTGAAAAAGATCAGACGTTGCCTCCTGCACGCAGATTCAATTAATAGGAATGTGATTGAAAGACGGGAGGCTGGTAACTTTCCAACAGAAAAAAAGTTCAGAAAGAACACAGTGCAGAGCAGATACAATATAAAACCCACCTCAACACTTCATCTGTTCAGATTTTTTTTATTTTATGATTTTTGTTTTTCCAACATAAAGCCCGTTCAGGACTCTTAAAAATCCATCTGAGAGCTCTGAAGGCTTATTTATTGAAAAATAATCTTGTACCCTTTATCTTTGTCCTCTGTCCTGCGTCTCTCTGTTTTTGTGACCAGAGATGATTGCATTGACCAACGTTGCCTCAGTCTTGCGGTTCAGTCTGATAAATGACTCCATCCGTCACTGGAGGAGGGGGGGAAGAGTCAGGGAGATAACCAGCTGTCCATCATCCTTTGTCCAAGTGCCGAGAGGAGATTGGATATTGACCCGAGGTTGCCTTCTCCGAGTTGCTATATTTGAGGACTCTGTCATGGATTTGAAGCTGCGGTACTGATACCGAGTTTCTCTGCAGTCATGTAAGTTGTACATTTTCCAACTTAAACCCCTTACTTCAGTTCAGAAAATGAAAAGTTGTGTCTCACATCTTGTAGGAACTGTTAATCTGTAGTCGGAAGGTGGTTGTAAACGTCGGTTGGCTTGGAGAGATGTAACCCAGCCTTTACTCTTCAGTGAAGTAAACTTCCCTGTTGTACTGACACCTGGTATCATGCTACCCTTGTCCTAAGAAGCCTCGCTTCTATACGTCTCCAGCGTGTTACAGTAGAACATACTGCTCTAACAACTACAATCATACCGGCACCTATCCAGGCCGACTGTAAAACATTGCATGCCTGTTCCTCATCCTCCTACAGTTTCAGTGGGGAAGCTGCGTCACTGCACCATCAGCTCACGTGTCTCACCTGCTCTGGCTGTGGCTGCCTCGCAGTGTCCTGTGCCCCGCCTATCTGTCTGATTCTTATGTCTGCCCCTCACATGCCCTGTCATTATAGACAGTCTCTGCACAGCGCCACCTGCCCATGGCGGAAGTCTCTGCAGGGGCAGAGTCGTCTGTATTTGGGGGAGTGACCTGCACAGCTGAAGAGGAGGGGGTCCCGCTGGAGGCCACACTCCTTCCGCATCACGGAGAAGGCGGGAAGGATGTGGTTGATCTCCGAGTCGACCACATCGCACTGCACCTCCAACCTGAACAGAGAAGCAGAGAAGCAGAGGTATGAACACAAACAATTCACCAGGTTTAATCACAGAGAAAATGTCTTCATCGTGTTTAGAAAGCAAAAAGTAATGAAAGTCATCTTTATTTGGCAGAAGCTCAAATAAATCGGAGAGTAGAGACGAGAGGAAAGTGACAAGTTAGTCGAGAAGTGACAAGAAAAGTCGGAAAAACTGCAGGAATGCGATGTGATGGTGAGAAAGAGAACTGGTGTCAGAGAACAGACGTGAGCTGCAAGGAGGAGACCGAGGTGAAAAGGAAAGAGACACTGTAAACCAAGACAGACAGGAAGAAGAGCAGGAGCTGGAAACAGTCAGGAGGGAGCGACTCAAACACCATCAGGGTTTCTGCTTCAGAGCTCTGAAAAGTGCAATATCTGATACCTAAGTTTATGGTTCACCTGCCTGCAACTGGTTCAGTAAACCACATCAATACAAGGTCAGAATCTGCCTCACCCTGTATTCATCTAGAGTTCAAATGTAGGGCTGGACTTATTGTTCAGCCCTTTTCAATCAGTTTTTACAAGTGGCCATTTTACAAGCCTTGCAATCATGCTGCTAAATAGGAAACCCATTGTTTTGTTTCATATTCAATTCAGGGCCCGGCTCCCTCAGAGGATGAATTGGTAGAACGATTATGTTCCACAGACCAGGCTGGCCCTTTTCCATAGCTCCTTTAATCCAACGGGTGAGCCAATCTATCCCATGATTCATTGTGCGCAGGTGATGAAGGTAATTCAAGCTAGCGTTGCGGGCGGGGGAGTAAGTGCAGCCACTCAAAGTGATGCAAGAGAAAGGGCAGAACACGCTGGTGACGCAAGTAGAAAATGGTACGTAGACCAGCTCGCTCATTTCGCCTCAGAAGCCCCTGTATTTGGACACTGTGGGTTCAGATGATATTACAAGACATTTTTATACAAATTTATGGAGCTAATTATTTATTTACTGAAGATGCTCTTTCTATTAATGCAAAGATGAGAATGCATGATGAGATATCACACTATAACTATAATTGTTGTGGGAAAGTCAAACACGGGAATTCAAATGGCGTCATGACAAGTATCAACAGGTAGACGTCCCCATTGTTGCTTTTTAGTTTGGACCAAACTGTTTCGGTTTGGTTGTCAGACGGTGAGCTCCTTCTGGACGTACCCGTGCAGCGCCTCCTTGTTGTTGATGAAGCGGAAGTGAGCGGGCTCACAGATGAACCCAGCTGACTGGCATGCCTCCACGCAGGACTGGCCCTCTTGAGATACGAGCAGCCTGAGGGACCTGAGAGGAGGCCAGGCAGGCGGAGCCGTCACACTGGATGACCAACCGAGGGCGGTGGAATTGGGAATGGGCACGAACAGATGTCCTGCTGTCCTGCTGCCACCTGCAGACCCCTGTTTGGAGAGGTTGGCTGGAGTGAAAGGAGGCTCTGGGGCACAGAAGTCCTGCAGGGGACAGATTAGAAGAATTAGTTTGAGCAGTTACATTTTAGTGCTGCTACTGTTGGACTGAGGCTGTTTAGACTGTGTTTATAGGCAGAATGACGATGCAGCCCAGTGGACAGCATATTAACTGTTGCTTGTTTCAAAGAGCAAGCTTCCCCCCTGTGTCTGCTGCCCAATGACATTGATGTCCACTGGCTAAATCCAACACCACTAACAGTCTTTACTAAGTATAAAGTCGATGCAAGTTCACAAGAGCAGAGCTGCCCTTCCACTCTGCGCTGCTGCTGTCTACGTGTCTAATCTGCTTTACAGGACTGAAAGCAAAAAGGTTCACCAGGCCTCAGATACGGTGGCTGAGACGTTTCACAGGAGGGAATTAATGGAAAACATGAATGCAAATACCCAAAGATACCAATGAACAGAAACATAACCACAACAGATGAGGACAACAACAGCAGTTACTTATTGTGATCAAATCATAGATGTAAGCTGAGCTGTTATTTCTGTAAACCTGGACAAACCAGTCTCCACTTAAAATAGGATGGGATTTGGTGCGTTCACATTTTAAATAAGGCTTCACCAGTTTTTCACAAAATAATTCTGCCTGTTCATCGTCAACATCTGTTGTTTCTCACTATCCTTGTATTTCTGTTGTGTGGCTTTTGCGTTTGTGTTTCCATGAACACACTTGTGTGTGGCGTCATGACCTCAGCACCTGTTTCTATGTAAAGTCTTGGTTAACAAGACAATTAGTTTGTGTCTGTGTCCAAACCAGCTGGCGGCCATGGATCCGACAAAGGTTGCTGAAAGACGCTCTGCAGTTTGTCTGAGATCTAGCTTTTAAAAAAAACTGTCTTTCTTTCATGCAACCCCTCCATCACTATCATCCTCACACTCTCTCCTTCTTCATCCCTCCTCATTAGTGGCAGAAGGCCGTCTGCTTTCGAGCCGCAGGGCAGAGATGTGGTTCGTAATGAGAGTTAGCGTGTAGATTAATCACAAGTCTACATACATGGAGTGCACACACACACACACACACAGGCTGTTGAATGCACACAGTGATGAAATATTGAGCTGAGGTGGGAGTTTGACGGCTGCAGAAAAGAGTTTATGTATGATTGAGGAGGACGTGTGGTGACTATAGGAGACAATCTGTGCAAGCAGGTGTGTTTTTAAATGTTATTAAATTGTATTAAACAAGGACAATGCACGAGAACATTCATCTCAAAAGGAGAAGAGACGATTTCCATCTGCGGTCCTTGGGCAGGTACACACCAACAATCATTTACACACAACACCTTCAACATCTCTATCACAGAACCAGTTATACAGACAATTCTATAAGTCCACATCAACATAGACCAGCACATTCATTCAATAACTTTCACTGTATCACTTGTGTGTGGACGTGGACTGGACCTCACCTGATGCTGTATGTAGGCGTGTACTCTCTCCAGCATCCCCTCACAGGTGTACTCATAAGGCAGATACGGCTCGACCTGAAAACGACACACACACACACACACACACACACAGACACACACAGTCCTTGTTATTACTTCCATATTGGGAGCGTACTGCTGCGTGCGTTTTTTGCTCTCCTCCATTGTTCACCCTAATTGCAATAAACTGTCTCTCCTCCCCGTTCATTTTAGCAGAGGAAAGGTTTCTATTGTCAGATTCCTACGCGGCCTAATCACTGCATGCCACTGCTTGGAAACTCATTAGACTTTATTTGCATACCAATAGATCATACCCTGCTGTGATGTGCAGCTCTTGTGAGTAAAGCACACTTTTGATTGGCCCTAATTAGAGATGAGCTGGAAGCATTATAATATTCTCTTGCGTTTCTAGCTAATACTGATGTGTTCAATATAAGCCACCGAACTGCGACATAACTGGATGAATGTAAAATGATTGCATAGTAAGACTTGACGTAAATTGATAAGCTGATTTAATAAATGGCTTTATATTCTGTTTTTTGAATTGGCAGGGTTTGAAGTGACAAAAGGCGTAGGGGCCCTCTGCAACATCTTCCTACAGGCAGGTTGCCTTTGTAAATGATACACAACTCGGTGAATTGCACTCGCAATCTGAAATCAAAGCAGTCTAATGTTCACCCACATGTGAAATCAGACTTGGCCCATTTCAAACGAAAAACAACTGGGAAGCAAGTGTGCAGGGATGATGCAATTTAAAAAGTTCTGCACACTGCAAATCTGATCAAAGCCTTTTGTTAATCTACTTTGTAAAGTGGAGCAGGTGAACAGGAGTGACACACAAACAGGCCTCCTGCAATAACAATCCACAGGATGTAGTTTTCTTTCCCTTTCTTTCTTTTCTTCACGTCACTTTTCTCGACATAGATCCGGTTCAGACCTGGTTTTTAAATCTTAACTTAAGCTGAGCTCAATTTGTGGCCACCACCACAATATCAACAATATTGCGCCACCACATCATTTTCAATTTGTTTTACATTTTTCAAAAAGATAAAATCATACTTCATTGTAGAGCTGTGTGCAACACATTGATTCACTCAGCCACTCCACACCTCACTCATTGTCTCATTGATCTGCCACCTGTCAGTCATCATCAATGATGACCAGCAGATGACGAAAATCTTTTTAATAATGTGCACATAGTTGAAACCACAAAATTTTACCAAACATTTAGGTATCAATCTTTTGCACATGTTGCTTATAATTATGTTTAAAATAAATGTAAACATAATCTGCACAGAGGTCTTTCACTACAAGCACCAGGTCAGAAAGGACAGACACTGAAAGCTACAGATATACAAAGGGGGAGCTGAAGATATCCAGGGAATAACAAAACAAAGGATGAGTCATAAAGAAAGAAAAAAGAAAGAGAGCTATGGAGAAAGGATTTATTGGAACATGAGCTTGTCGGCCAGCGATTGCTTCGTCCTGCAAGAATGAACATGAGCCTCACACAGTGTGTGTGCGTGTGTGTGTGTGTGTGTTTGTGTTATAGTTAATGGCTGTAATGTGCAGGTAAGGCTCTCACCGCTGATCCACCTGACCTGGGCAATTTCCGTGTTGCTGACTCTATGATCCAATTGTTGTTAGGTGTTTGTGTGTTTGGCTTTGAAAAGGTACCAGCAGTAGAATTTTATCTGACTCAGTGTGTGTGCGTGTTTGTGTGCTGGGGCATTGTGCCTCCAGTGAAGGGTGAAGTGGTCTATCAGCTCGCTCTCAGTGGTCTGACAGTGCAGACGGAGACAGAGCAGTCAGCCGGTGCTGCTGAGCTGTAGCTTCTCTGACAACACAGACAAGACGAGGAGATGACGACGTGCGCGCGCGCGCACGCACGCACGCACGCACACACACACACACACCACACACCACACACCACACACACACACACACACACACACACACTTGCATTCCTGTCTAACTACTGTAAATGATCCCTCAGTGCCCTTTATGCATTTAAAATCAGTTCTCTCTTGGATCTGTGATATAACCTGGAATTGGCTCGATGGCAGAAGTGGAAATAAATAATGCCAGAGCCGAACTCCTGTGATGACGTTTGGCAACAACATCACAGTTTCTTCAGCTGTACTGTAACTTTGTGAAATATGAAAAAGAATCATCTGCTGGACTCCCACTCACCTCCTGCTCATGATCTCCAGACATTTAAAGCATGTGCACAAGAGTAATATACTGCTTATTAACTATGAACTGAAAGTGTCAGTTTCATGCACTTGTTGGTGCTACATACATGTATACATGCACAAATGTAGACATGTGAAGAGTTAATGTTGAGTGTGAAAGGCCCAGAATATGTCATATGTCTGTGTATTCTTCTTTCTCACAATCCCTCCCTCTTTTGTTCTTTCCAGAAAGATCCAATCTGTGTGGTTGACTCCATAATTAGCCTCTCTCCCACTCACGACAGTTCCAAGCATCCTCAAATTCTCCATCAGTCCACATTTCCTGTGCGGAACAGTTCAGCACTCTGTGATATCAGGCTGCTTGCTACTTGCTGGAAAACGTTCTCGGGAAAACTCCACTGTGCAAAGCTGCAGCAGTTTAAATTCTTTAATCTTCATCACAGCTTCTTAATGGCAAAGATCATGTATAAAACCAACCTCACTGAGTAAAAGAATAGAGACATTTAATATCACAAGCCATACTAAACTATTATTAATACAAGATATTAATGACTTTCTTTTACAGACCTGAGCCAAGTGACTTGTTATGTTTTTTTCCCTCATATTAACTAACTAGATTGTTGTATGTACAGTGGGACTGATGATTAAAGCAATTATGTTTATACATTAAAGATATTTCTTGCTGATAAATGATTTAAACTGAATCAATATTTAAACTGAAACACTTTCCATACTTTAACACAATTAATTATTCAATCTACAAGTCCCTTTATCTGTGGAAGTTGCAGTGCACAGAGGGTGACAGTACCTTGGTCCTCATGATTTCCCTGATGGCCGAGTCAAACTCCAGGGAGTTGTTGTAGTCCACTGTCATGACATGAGGTTTGCCAATGTACTGCTCTGCATACGGGTGCTGGGAGGACACCTTCAGAGCAGACATGCCAGGCGTGCAGTCAGTTTGATTGTTACAGACACACACCATGCTCATTTCACATGTTGAGAAATAAAAACATTTCACAGTTATAACTTCGACATTTCTTAAATGTGATAATTCTGGCACAGAGCTCAGATATCTACAATTTGGATGTCTGGGATGTTAAAAATGCACTCACCCGAAGTAATGTCTTACTGGAATTTATCCACAGTTTATTTCACAATCATTAAAAGGAACATAAGTGGTGTTGTATGAAGGACGCCATGTTGCAGCTTCTTATCAAATACAAAGTGCATGATGCCTTCTCAGGGTCCATGGGAAATTTTATAATATTTTAACCACAATATTTTAAATTTTGAACACTTTTAAAATGGATGTCCATTTGCAACATTATACAGTTATTACATATTATATTAGATAGAAGGCATAAATATTCTAATCTGTGACTGATGGTGGGGAGAAGCAGAGGTAATGATCTTACCTCTCTAGAAGTGGGTTTGCCTCTGAAAAACTCGTGATTGAGCGAGCTGTGAGGCGGGTGGAACTTGGGTTGGAGGAAAATGCAGCCATTGGCTATTGCTTCAAGAGGGGCGGGACCTTCGTAGGGGAAGCCAAAGCCGATAAAGAGCTAGAAAACAAAATCAGAAAACGTGATTAAATTGTGGTTAATCACTTCAACATGTTTTATAGATTTTTTTTGTAATGATATACCTATATCTTTATATATATATATAAACCCAGGTCTTAATTAATATAAGAGTGCAGGCCTGTGACAAAGTCAGAGTAGAAGCTGCAGATGAAGTGTCTGTGTGCACTCACACAGGAACTGATAGAGTATGTGTGCAGGTAATATTTTCAAATAGCCTCTTGCCTTGGCCTTGCGCAGTAGTTGCTGCAGTTCATGCTGGGGCAGCAGGCCGTGGTTCTTCACAAAGGCTGGAACCTCCGGAGGTCTCTGAGTCTCATAGTACACTGTGCCGTGGACCTCCATGTACATGTGGAGAATCTGCAGGAAACCCTCCTTACCCTGCTGAGAGGGGAGGAGAAAACGATGGGTTGGTGAGACGACGGTTAAGAGGTGAAGAGGAGGAGCGTTAATGGAGAAAGACCAGAAAAGAACAGCACAGAGAGGAATATGATTAAAGACTCCAGAGTACAAGCAGTGTTTCTGTGTTTGTTTTGTCTCTGATCTGAGTGTGAGCTGTCAGCTGTCTGAATGTGCAGCTGTCCGCTACTGGTGTCAGTGTGTGTGTGTGTTTGTGTGTCACATCTAAGAGTATGTGTGTGGTACGAAAATGTCTTTTATTCTGTAATTTGCAACATAAAAACAAAGACAAATCTGTGATAGGTGTATAGATCCGGCTTAGGTTCTTATAAAAAGGAGAAGAGACAATGGGGGGAAACTGGCATGTGAACCACACTGCATACAAAACCCTGTTTTCTCACCTTTTTTTTTATTCATAAGACACCTTTTGGTTTCGATTGGATACTTGTACGCTCTGCGTTGCTACCTACAGGGAGACTTCTTTGCCCCTTAAGGATGAAAAACAGCCCCGAGATGCAAAATCCCATTTTAAAGTAGGTTGGCAAAAGAATAACCCGATTAAATCAGTTACTGTTTACCAAAAGAAAAAAACAATACCTAATGCATTTTAACTAGCTTAAAGGGGAAAGATAGTCATTATTATTGTGTGCGGCATTCACCATGTAGCTGAATCTCTTTTACCGAATTGTGTCTGCTTATTTTTCCAAACAATATTAGCATTATATATTTATGAGGGAGAAAGCCACACTTTGAAAAGTCAAGGTCAAGCTTACGGCTCTGGGAGAACAACAACCACCGGCACGAGCTAAGAAGCGAAAATTGAATCATGTGAATGGAGCATAACCCTGGGCCAGAGTATTGACTGGCTGTCCGGTGTTAAGCAGCTTACTGTAGCCCTGCTCAGTGGTGGAACCCCCGCAGCCATAATAGGAGGCTGTGGCGATCGATAGCTTCCTCTGTGAGGATTTTCCCAGCCAATTAGGAGATTAGCTCAAGCGCTAAGTGCAGCAGACAACATGAATTAGCAGCTGGGGAAACATGCGTGGAAGAGTGTAGATTCTATAGCCGGCTCTCGCAACGGTTTGTGTGTGTGTGTGTGTGTGTGTGTCTACGTGTATGTGTGTGTGTTACTCTCCCAGCATGCATTGGATTAGGAATGGTAATGAGTATGTTCTGCTGTGCTGGTTTTTATAGCTCACCTCATTTTATGTGGATTTAAGAAAATGGGTTTTCAGGGCATTAACAAGTGCAGCCTTGTATGTTGGAAGATTCCAATCAACATAAAGGGAGAATAACACACTAAGTTTCCTGTCTTAAAATATCGCCGACATTGATTACAATTAAAAACAGAGGCAAACCGGGGCAAACTGTCTGAATGACCGAATTCTATTAGTGAAGAACTCTCTTAAAAGTCTTGAATATGCATTTGACGGATGCAGTCCAGATATCAAGTTAAAGGCTATAGCTAAATTCAATATAAATGTAATTGGCATCTTTACCAGTTTTAAAAATGTTATGTCATAGGTAACATTTGCTGTTGTAGCTGAAGTATAAATCTTACTGAATCCAATAAAGTTGACTCTCATTCAAGATTTTTATGCGGTTCAGCCTCGATTTACAACTCGTCGTTGATGATTATATGACTGCTGTGAATGAGGAGTGAGTCACTTGAGGAGCCAGCAGATTCCATTTACTGCGTTGGCCACGTTAACCACGTCGTGCTGTCATGAGTTTCATTTTTAAAGACAAAATCATCGGTTAACTAGACAAAACACACATCCTTCAAATGACTGGCTGCCTGACCAGTCTTTGTGCTCTCCGACATGATGGAGGATAAAAAGATAATCACTGTTATGCATTGAGCTCTGAAGAGTGATGACAGTGCTGAAGCTGAATATACACTGTCACAAGTAGTTTCTAATAAATCGCTTTACTCAAATGAGACGTAATAAGAATTGTGCGGATGTCCTGTGTGTTTATGAAAAAGTTAACATTATGTTGTGTTTTTTTGCAATGGCATTGGCTGTCACATGGACATATAGTTACAGGATTTTTATAGAAAAAAACAGGCTCTTACCTGAAGCTAATGAGCATCCAGCCAGATACAATGGTGCACAACAGAAAGAGAGAGCGAAAGAAGAAAACATAATCAGATATGAATGTGAATTGTCTGGTACGATAACAATACATTAAATTGGGAAGCACTTGCAGATTACTGTGCTTTACACTCTCCCTCATTTACATGTTTTTTCCACAAGGCACACATATAAAGAAATGCAGGTAATTGTACAGGCAGACAACTTCTTTGTAACCGTTTTAACAATGGAGTCACCACTGTGACCTTCTACACCATGCTGAGGGAAGCAGGCAACGCTTCCACATGAAAATTGCCTGTAAATCAAAAGTGTGTAAATTGTGTATGTAAAGCCACATAAAGCTGAAATGTAATGGTACACACAGCACGCTGTGCAAATGATGGATTTTTCTGTTAACACTGCGGTTCATGGTTGGACTTGCAGTGCGTGAGTGTGCGTGTGTTTGGGAAACTGTGTGCGTCAGCACTCACAGAGGACTCATCCCGTTGGATTAAAACAGTGCCGCATAAAGTGAAACCAATCATGTATATGTGTAGTCATACATACATGTCATGGTATGTCATACATACATGTTATATATGTATGACTCTGTGTGTGCATAAAACATGTGAAGGTAAGTATCAGGGTTCTGAACTGTATACACTCATATATGCATGGTGAACATACATGTTTGATCATATAAATATACTGCATATATGTACATTTTCATTGGTGATTAAATATGTATGAGTGTGTGTGTGTGTGTGTTTGCGGTGTATACTTTCCCACCCACATGCAAATACATTTATTTAATGCATCTTTTATTCAGACATTAACAACAGCAGTAAAACAAAACATTAACAGTAATGGAGAAAGACTGAAACAGTTTCAGTTTGTTTTTGCCTTTATCTAAGGGAACTAACAGCCTTTGCTAAAAAAAAACTTCATGCAACTTCAGGATCTGAGGCAGCAAAAAAAACATTGGTGGCTTTTGGGTGTGTGATATTTGTTGTCCGTACCTTCCACATGCTGGCCTCTTTTCCATACACGACGGCCATGTTGTTGACTTTGTTCTGCTGGATGCTCCTCTTCTCTGTCTCATTCAGCTCCTCGGAAACGAAGCCCATGAAAGAGTTGTCTGGAGTGTGGGCTGAATGTGTGTGTGTGTGTGTTTGTGTGTGTGAGTGAGTTAAAGGGAAAGACAGGATAGTAGTAAAAGGAACATTAAAGAAAGAGGGATGGGGGGAGGGGGGGAAGAGTTTCACAGTGAGTAAGAGACAGAGAAGAAAGACAGAAAAAGAGCACATAGATCCTTGTTTTCCTCTGTGATTACTGCCTCTCTAAGTATTTATGTCATAAAGCCAGGTGCTGTCGGGACTAACCTCTCAGAAGGAGATACAGACACACATTTTAAGTACTGCCTCTAAATTCAAGTGTTTTACTTAATAAAAAGCAAAACTGGATATATTCATGATTTCCTTTTGCGACATGTTTCTATTTCTGCTGTTCACTCATGGAAAACGACTTTTTTAAAAACCCTCTATTCACTCTACCATCACAGTCACAGCCATTATAATTGGTCACCAGAGTAAATTCCCACGACGGAGACTGCTCGCTCACACACAAATACGAAGCTGATAAAGGCTGAGTCAGTCACTCTAGCTTAGGACGGTGTGAAACAGTGAGCCACACATTTTCGTCATAATGATCCTGCTGCTGAGAGCCAGCTATAGCTGAGTGGACATGACACTGCTGAGAGCAGAACGTGAGAGCAGCGGAGGGTTAAGTGGCACAGCGGAGTGAAACAGAAAAAGAAAAGCAAATGCGAAAAGAAAAGATTCAGCTCGGAGGGGCACGGTAAGCTGGGGTGTTGCTGCAAATAGCTGCATTAAACACATTATGTCAAACTAACGTGAACACGCAGCCAGACCTGTCAAAGAAAGTCGCATGAAAACAATGAACTGGAGTCATGTTTTTTATCATAGTCATAAGGACTGTCAACACTGATGACAGATGTTGTGTGTGGGTGACAGTTCAGAGGGAATTTTCTAGTTCAAGGTTGAAACAAACAAAACGAAATATATTTTATGAATTTAACAAAATTGGCATAAATCTAGGATAATAGGATGAAAGCACATTAAGTTAAGATTAAAAAATCCCAGAACTTAATTTTAGGATGTAAATGTTTTCTTACGGAACATGGTCATGTACTGCCTGGCGTTCAGGTTCCAGTAACCCCAATTGGTCCTGTAGCCGTGCAGGGTTGCATACTCCTCATGATTGTACGCTGGCTCCGTCCCAAAGGTGTCAATCACTCGGATGTGACATCTGTAAAGACACAGGACAACCTCTTTAAAGCTGAAAGCTTCTGCTGAAAACCATGTGCAAAAAATATCAGGAACAATTTGTCTCAAACCATATTCAACATTCATAGTTTATAAACACCTAAACATGATATATAGATATATAACTTATGGATATCTACATAGTGAATGTGACCAATATAATGCTGTAAACAACTATATCTTTGTTGAAAACATTCAAATTTACAATTTTATTTCCTCATGAATATAAAATGCATTGATGAGCATTCTTCTCAAATGACTGATGAGTAAAATAATGTAAAACATGGTTTATAATATTTCATATCCAGTGATGGATGATAGGAAACACAAAATAATAACAATGTCCAGCACAATACCAGAAATAATATAACATATAGGAAGGGTTGTCAAAAAGTGAAAAACAAAAGCTAACAATGCAGAAGAAGCCAAAAAATGAACACACATAAACAACGTTGTCTACAAAGAGCAGTGTGGGAGGTTTGACAGGACGATGACAAGACTCATTGAGGTTCCCAGGCTGAGGGAGAGATAGAGTCCTGATAGGTTTCACAGCTGAATGATGAGTAGAAGTGCTGCACTGAAGCGCAACTGAAGCTGTGCATCAACACACATACACATATATGTGCTCTCTGACACGCACACACAGAGGTAATGATTTGTCTCTGGCCACAATGAACATACTCACTGGTCCAGAATGTGAAAGAATTTAAGAATCCACTAACATTCACAGTGTCCAAAGAGCACTTAAAGGCCATTGGCTGTAAATACCTAATTAAAAAGCTGCACAAAAATTGTTTCCTTCCACATCTCTGGCCTTGAACCTTTTTCCACATATTCTTATATATTCATAATATCTCAATCATGTGGCGTTCAATAAAACCCTTTCTCTCCAGCCACCCACCATCCCTTTGTGTTTCCTTGTACTGTCAGAAGCTTCAAAAATACGTCCCTATGGAGGCAATGAGTGATTGTATCAAATAAATGTAGGAATGACAGTGATGTACGTGTATTCACAGATAGGAACAGTAATAGTGACTGATCACATCTTATAGGACAGGCTGTTATGCTGGTAGTAGAATAGTTATTATTTATCATTTGAATTAATGCTTGAATTAGAAAAATATAACTTCCTGCTGCATCATTATCTATTACCTAACCCTAACCCATTTAATCCTAAACACCTTATACAATAATATACTGTAGGAGTTGGTGGCCTAAATCTGGGGGATGGGATTGTTTATATTTGTATATTTCAAAATATACAAAGGTTAAGTCTAAAGTCTAATAGAAGTACAGTGGTAGGCAAACCGCCTACTATACGGGAGTCCCAGGTTCAAATCCCGACGATCCTTATTTATCTTCTGGTTAGACGCTAAACTGCATTTCGTTGTATAAATACTTGTACTGTGCATTGACAATAAAGTTGAATCTAATCTAATCTAATATTTCAAACAATTTGTATCTATCTGTTTGTAATTTCAAGTTCTATTCTGCTTAATGGTCTCTTGAAGCAGCTCGTTGGAGAAATTGTGGGAAATCCATGATGGATTTCTTCCCTGAACTTGTCAAACACTAGTGTAAAAACCCTTTGATTCTGATAAGTTGACAGCTATAAGAAAATGTCCTCCATTGCTTCCCTTCATTGTAGCTGAGCTGGAAAAGCTTGGATGAGATTCCAGGTTTTCTACAGCCAGGAACTTGTCCCCTTGAATGAACAAGGTAATCTTAACTGTGCTCAAGTGTTTTATTAAGCCGCAGACAACTGCCACAATTAGAAACACAGACTTCCAGTGCTTGTTTTCATGTTTGTATATTTTCAGGAGTTTCAATACAGAAGAAACTCCTCTGAGGGCATTCAAGATTTATTCAAGACAGGGTGACCATGATTTTAAACTGCTGGTGATATTTCTGTCATTGAGTGCAGCTTGAAAGAGATGAGCCTTTAAATTGACAGAGATAGAGCTTGGATATAAAAACAGGTTTATCTGCCAGAGGGACTCGGAAAAACATGCACTTATCTCTGTAGCCTTGTTTAGAGGCACTGAGGATGAAATTGTACTGTAAATGTTGTGTGTCTGTTTGTAAAGGCCATTATTGAAAACAAATGTTAGCGGTCCTTGTCTACTGTCTCCCCCTCTCCCTCTAACCTCTCACCGGCTTTGAAACGGTGAAAGTGCTTCTGCCCACAGATAAGAGGTCCCACAGGGAGCAGGGGGAAAGAAAAAGTGGAAGAAGAGGGGATAAGCGGAGGAGTAGCTGAGCTGAACATCTATCTGGAGATCAGAGTACGGGGGTAATCTGGGTTAAACGGCTGCTTGAGGCTAAATAGTCCGCTGAGGTGAGGGGGATATGACAGGGTGCTGCTTTGTCACTAACAGCTTTCGCTTTTCTGGTGGAGTAAGAAGAACCAGGATTGTATCCTTTATTCTAGAACTAGACATTTTATTTATCTATTTGGAACCTGCCTGTTTGGAACGGGCTGTTTGCTGGGCCTGTGGTGATGCTGGTTGTCGAACCTGATTTGTTCTAAATGAGCCTGGGTGAGGACATGCGTCTGATCTTCCTTCCTCTTGAGTCGATTTCTCTTTGGGTTTGTCGACAGCTTCACTTGCTTGGGTCAGCCACAAGCTGCCACACACACATTCACACACAAAGGTTCAGATACAAACACTATGTGTTCCAATCATTTCGATGTGGCTCATTGCCTGATTAAATAGCACACTTCCATTTTTCAAGCTTTTGGTTTTGATAACTCTGTACTTCAGGTCCAGAGGTGGCCCATGCAGGTTGCTGTCAGTGGTGCATAGGAAAATCACAGCCACATCAGTTCACCACAGGAGACACAGCAGTTAAGTGAGGCAACATATTAATTTACTGCCTGAGTGAAAGCATTGAGCTGAAGAGTTATCGGTTGATTGTGTTTATTGCCAACCAGAAACCTCTGTCTCCCTCTGTGCCAATAACTGTTTGAAAGCTGGTACACTGGTTTGGGTAAACTCTGAATATTACAGGGGTACAGAGCTGGTAAGGGGCCCGAGAACATGCCAGCAATTATAGAGCTTAGGTCAGAGTAGCTGGTAAAGTGTTGTCCAGGGGCCTACAAGTTGAGCCACTGGTTAAGAGACAATAGACGCTCGTCTGAAGTATGTGTTGAGAAACTTTTCAGGCAAACTCTGGAGAAAGTCTGGACCCAATTCTGTGGACATCCTCTAGAGGTCATGTCTGAAAACGGCTTATTAGGGACGATAAAATTACTCTTGTGGACTTTTTGAACTCTGTGTTTACACTTTGGACCTATGTAGTTGCTTACCTTGTGAACTTTGCCTGTTTCCCTTTCCATTTTCTTCTCGTTTCCCTATGATGTACTCGGCTGCACTGCCTTGTTTAGCTCGTGTCCAATTATCCGTACCTCCCTTGTGTATTTGGGTCTCTGTGCTTCCAGTCCGTGTCTGTTTGTCTTCTCTGTTTTTCTTGTGTTCCAGTTTGTCTCAGTCTGTCTAGCCTTGTACTGCTCCTCTGATGTAATCTGTTCACTTCTGTTCGTCTACCCAGTCCAGTGATTCAATTCTGCTCCCCCAGTGATTCCCTTGTGTTTTCCTTTCTGATCATTTGAGTATTTGGACTTTGTTTGCCTGCTTGCCCTCCAACCTGCCGACCAGAGACTTTAGGCCAGTCAAACAACTTAAATACTCTTTGCTGCGCCTAGATGCCTTTACTCTACAGCTGCATTTAGACCCTGCAAACTAGACAAAGTCGAATAATAGTTGATAGTCAAAGTGAGATCATTCTTTAGAATAAAAATGGATTTTCAAAACATCTCCCCATGGAGAGCAGCGACACCAATTTATTGCAGTAACTAGGTTGTAGGGAATCATTATCTCACCGTAGAGCAGTGACTGGGAGATTGAGCAAGAAGACAGATCCAACATAATCAAAAGCAACAAGCAGCTACTATTACCTCCCATGAAACTCGCTCTTTGGATTAAGCTAAATTGATGTTAGCAATATGTCCCCAAAAAGTCGGCAGGCTCCAGGGAAGAACAGGCGCCCTACATCATCCTCTGTCTTAGTGAGGAGGGATTTTAATTTGTTTTTAAGGATTCCCCTGATATCCACCCCAATCCGCCTCGAGCAGAGCAGTAAATTTACCATGCACAGAAAATCAATATGCTAGTCCTATTATAAGATGAGTGGGTGTGATTTAAGACTGTCTCTTATCGGCTATCAGCATCTTTAACGGCAGCACGGCTACACGTGCACACACGTGCACACTCACGCACACACATACACACACAACTACACACACACACACACACACACACACACACACACACATACGCCAACGACAACACACCAAACAGGACAACACCATGTTGTCCAGGCATAATAAATGAATGTGGATGTTAGTGGGAACATAAAACAAAAGTAATTAACGGGAGCTGAAGGGCCCCAAAGCTCAGAGCAGTTGATTAATGATTCCTTTCAGTGCACAGGGCTCAACTACACTGGTGAATCCTAACAAGATGAGACACAGAGCGAGAGAGAGGGAGAGGAGGGGGTGAATAGCTATGTCACTAACCTTTCCCACCTCCACTAGTGCCGACAATGTCCACCTGGATGAAAACTGTCTCCAGCTGGCAAGGGGCGGGGGGGTTGTGAGTGTCGTGCTTCTAGTTAACAACAGGAGCTCAAGAGCCTGTCTGTCAATCACACACTTCTGCAGCTGTATTATCAGGTAACACATTCAAATGCTGCTAGCTTAAATGTACGATTCCTGCACTTGTATTTTTTACTTTCTCATCAACATAGGAAATGTTGTGTTCACTGTTTACCTACTCATTGCCATTTTATGTTTTTAGGTTCCCTCAATGTTCATAATGCGGGAGGTTTTCTACCGGAAAACTTAATTTTCTCCAATGGTCTCATCTTCTTCAACTAAACAGGTTAAACACGGATGATGTATACAAATGGATGACCTGACAGCTCTCCAAAAGTGAAGCTCAATCATCTTGATTGCCTCAGTTATGAAAGAGGATGGGACATGGAAAACATTTAAAAGTCAAAGTAAAAATAAATGTTTCTCAAAGACAGTGTTTCAGTCATTTACGTACCGTGGCTCCACACCATGATCACTACTGTGCAAACCAAATTACGTAGACAGTACAATATGGTGGCACCGGTATCGGAGATAATTCACGTAATATCGGAGGAAGTGGAGACATGTTTCCCATCTTCCCGTCTACATGGCATAAACAGGACGTATAAAGGGGCTTTTTGCTCCGCTAATTCTATGATAAAGTCAGATGGAGACGTTTGATGACTAAAAGGACATGGAAGGATATAGTTAGAATGTGCTAAGATAACAAAAAGGTGACGATGACTAAAAACAGTGTGGAACGGTTGAGTTGGCATAAATGGATAGGCATGGATACGTGGTATAGGGAAATACTGGAGAGAAAGTAGGTTTTACACTCTACGGTACACATGAATGGTGTATGCTACATATCAAACATCTGACTGTATATTTGAGCTTTCAGTGTGTTAACAAATCTTCACCTGAGCTCTCGAGTCCACAAATAAATGAATATATCCTGAGCATTCGTCTCCACAGGTTTGAAAATCACTGAGGAGCATCCTCTCGTGAAAGTAAGAATAGATGTTCCATGTTCCACCTGTGTTGCTGAAACACCCAGATAATACCCTCACTGCAAACTCCTGGGCAAACAAAAGAGACCATCTCTTACAAACACTAGAAGTCCCATCCTGTTAGGGAAAGCAGAAATCAAGACTCCACGCAGTAATGACGATGCTGGGAGCTGCTGACCTCAGCATGCAATTAGATGCAGACTGTAGGCTGACTGGCATCTCGTCTGGGGGTATTGTGGGATTAGGTGTGTGTGTGTGTGTGTGTGTGTGTGTGTGTGTGTGTGCGTGTGTGTGTTTATGTGTGTGTGGGAGAGAGTGCGAGAACTTGTGAAGAAGAGGGCGACAGCAAAACAGGGTTGTGTGCTGTGCAAATAGCTCACGACCGACTCGTAATGCATTTCTCTTGCTCATAATTGGATTTTAAAAATACATGGAGGAGCCCTTTTTAATGTGGTGTCAGGTTGACTCCTGATGCCTTCCACTCCCTCTGTCTTGTGGCGTCTCTCTTTCTCTGGAGCTCTTTATTCTCCTTCGATGCCATCTCTGCACACACTCACTGTATCACCCCCCTCAGTCTTTCCTCTCGCTGTTTCACTTTCATTCGGCCTCCTTCTTGGACATGCCCTCTTCTCTTTTATCTTTTATTGTGGCTTTTTGCTTGGAAACAGAAGCAGGAAAGCAAAATGTCGATTGTTGCCACCACATACAGGGGGTAGGACATTCAATCTCAAGGCATTTTCATATTAGTTACGATTGCTTCGAACCCAGAGTACAACACGCACCTCGACTCATTAGTAAGGTTGCTCTATCTACACATTCCGATACAGTAGGTAGTGGTTTGCCATGGTTGGTTTGTAACCTGTTAAGTCTAATTAACTATGCAACATTTGTTTAGGTTGTGGCTTTCGGGTAGAAAAGCAGTATTGGATTTACACTCCCACATGTAAATACCATAGACTGTACATTTACGTTACGTTAAATATAATTTAAAATCCAACTCAAAAAAATTGCATTGAACAAACATAAGCGTGATAAGAACTGTACTGCTGTCAGCCACCAGGGGGCAATCAAGATGATTTAGCTTCACGTTTGGGGACCTGTCCTATTTTTATAGTCTATGGTAAATACTATTGATTTAAGTGTGTAGAGTGTAGTTGTGATTGTATGTAATTAGTCGCATATATATGGAGACTTGAATTCCATCAATAGACCAGAGGTCCTTTCATGGCCATGTTAGAACAGGACAGCTGAATAGTTTCACATAATACTCTATACAGCAGTCCGCTTGTGATTTTTGGTTCAGTAATCTTCATGGCTGATGTGAACCATACTGCAAATCTCAAGAACCATACCTAAGACAACCTCTGGAAGCAGGTTGTTTATCCCACTAATCGAAGGAACTAGATAATGACATCAAGTGTACTCAGGCTCCAGGGGAGAAAGCACCTTTATTTGTTTTTACAGTAACAGCATGGAGGACCTCTGAGGAACACACGCTCCAGTGCTTCTGAGTTTTCTTTTCAAATACACTGGAGCACAGTTTTTAATTCTTGTTTTGGGATATTTTATTGGAATATTTTGTGTAGCTGCTGCAGTTTCTTTTTTAAACAATTAACCTGATTCATCGCTTTCAGTGTTTAACTACGTCCCTCCTGTTGAGAAATTGAGTGCATCCAAACAACAGCGATAATAAGCTTGTGTGTGTGTGTGTGTGTGTGTGTGTGTGTGTGTGTGTGTAGAAGTAGAGGTGATTGGTACATGTGTGATAATGTTCAGAGACCTCAAGTTGTCAATGTCTTATATGCTTCTAATCTTGCACTACATGTAACACATATCTTAATCCTGCTGTGAGGAGTAATGATGCATGACCAACAACTTGTTCATTAGACTCTGTCCCAGCTAGACATTTAAAGGAAGATTTCCCCCTAATTAACAGTTCCATATTAAATCTGATTAATATGTTTTTGTCAACCGGCTACTTACCACAAGCTTTAAAGGAAGCAGCAATTAAAACCTCTGCTTAAAAAGCCCATTATTTTGCCCCCCCCCCCTCCACTGTGAGTGACCATGGAGTTATGTTTTGACCAGGACATGTCCTTTGACCCACATATAAAGCAAGTCTTTAGGACAGCTTTATTCCACTTGCGCAGTATTATGAAAATTAGGAGCATCCTGTCTCAGGAGGATGCTGAGAAACTCGTCCATGCATTTGTTACCTCTAGACTGGATTACTGTAATTCTTTATTATCAGGATGTCACAGTAAGTCTGTGAAAAGCCTGCAGTTGGTACAAAAGGCTGCAGCACGAGTGCTGACAGGAACTAGAAAAAGAGATTAAATCACTCCTGTCTTAGCCTCCCTGCATTGGCTCCCTGTAAAATTCAGAATATAAATCAAACTCCTGCTCCTCTCATATAAAGCCCTTAACAATCAAGCCCCTTGAAATTACCAAGGGAGAATATTGTTATGGTCATTTAGCTGGATGCAGATCCGTGCAGGGAGAAAGTGTGTGAGGTGTGTAGGTATGACAAGCGGAGTGGGTTACACTCAGACATCTCAGCAGAGACGTGAAAAACATATTATCAGCAATAATTAATCCATGAGCCAAGCCAATAAACCTCCCTCTCAGCCAGGAAAATTGTTGACATACACACCTCTATAAACACGCACCTGACACGCACGTAAATATACTTGACCAAAGAAGCACACGCACTGGGTGGTGTTGTGTAAGTATAATCAGTTGTTAGCACAAGTTGTGCAGCACCAACTCGTCTTGCACATTTATGTCAGTAGACGTGGCCCTTCGTGGTTTAATCATTGGGTTTCTAGCCTAGTCTTCACGACAGAAACCAACTAGGAGCGAAAAAAATAGAACATACATGAAGAGCTGTCAAAAAATGAAGTACTAACAATGGACAAGAGGGCCAAAGAAGAAAAACAGCAACCAACAGCTTTGTCTACAAAGTACATTGTGGGAGGTTTGACAGGTAAATGCTTAGTAGAACTGCAGTGAAGCACAACTGAAGCTCTGTGTAAACACACACAACAATGACACACATTTTTTTCACAACACACACACAAACACACACACAGACAATGATATGCTGCAAAAGCAACACACAGTGAGAACATGGCTTACACTCATTCTTTCTCTCACACACACGCACAAACACACACACACACACACTCACTTGTGTTTCCTGAGCGAGAGCCCCATGTGTTGCCTCATCTGCTGCAGGCCGTGGTAGTCCGTGTAGATGAGGTCAAAGGGCAACGGGCCAGTGAGTGGGCAACTGCCTCTGCCTGGAGGCACTCCGAGAAACCTGCAACAGACACACAAGTGAATCAGTTTAGACAAGCAGAGGAGCATGACAGGGAAGAGCGAAGGTTCACTCTAAAAACAACTGTGAGCTCACAAGCTGCGCCTCAGCCTGCTGAGCTACCCGAGCGTTCATTATTAACTCACACAAAAACATTTTGGCTTTATTTAGAAAACGAAATGGGACTTTGAGGGTTAACAAACAGTACTGTTAGCTGATCTCGGTACAAACAAGTTTTACAACATTGATTTTTCAGCGGTCGAGTCGACCCCAATAGAGGTCATTTATCAATATATGAAGAGCAAGTGCAGGGGTTTTTCATTTTTCTCAAATGTCCCAGAATCAAAGAAATGGAAAAGGAGAGGAGTCGGTTTCTACCAGTTTATGGTTGATCCCTGTGATCCTGAGTCCTATTGATGCAGAGTTCAGAGTCTACGGTCCACATTTTCTTTCATTCCTCCTGCTGAGCAAAAACCATGCACAAGAGGTTTTACAGCATATTGGATTTACACGTGGCAGTATGATTAAGCTTCTCTATTAAAATACCGACCTCAGGTTTGACAATGTCTAATTGGACTTCACTTTATGTACTGTAATTCCCTGATTATATTCTCTCTTTCTGTTCTGCTGCAATTGTCAGCATTTGCCTCATTTGTGTTGTATGCTACTGCATACTTTTCTAACTGCTGCACTGAAGTGTAAAACATCCAAAAATGTGTTTATAGTATTTAATTAATTGTTGTACCGCAATGATTAGAACTGCGTAACGTTAAATCGATACCGCTAGGCTTTAATGCGTAGTAGACCAATATTAAATACTGCACAGTGACTTTCTATCAGCACCACATTCTTTTGCATGAAAGCATTTGATCTGATGATTTAACGATTAATTGTTGTAACCATGTTTAATGCATATTAGTTAAATGATAAGAAATATGTATTTTTGTGTGTAGTGTTGAGACTTGTCTGATTGTCCATTGGTTGGTACATCCCTTTGGTCCAGATGTAGATGGGTTGTCCTGACATTTGATACAGAGATTAATGGTAATAAAGGATCGATCCTCTCCTTTCCATCTGGTGCCAAGAGGAGTTCACATTTCATCTAATATTTACATTTTCACCTAAAGGTGCAGAAGGTCAAAATGTACACAAATTAGTGTTGTCATATTTGCCAAAAATACGTTACTATGATCTGACAGGAGTACGCACTGTAATATTAGGACAATTCTTGCTCCTTCTGGCTGCACTCGTAATGAAGTTTGGAAGGATGAAATGCTACTGTTTCTACACCACCAATCAGTGCTTATGCACAAGTTCAGTAAATCATATCTACCTGCTTAACATCCGAGTGGTAGCAGTGTAACGTCTGACAAGGTTTCTGCTCTTCTAAGTACAACCTCAAAGAGCTGATTTGAGAGTACTTTAAAGGGGGGTGAAATAAATTATGCCAGCAAGAAGAGAGTTGTAATTATTTTAAATATTAAGAGCCTTAATATCTAGAAATGATTAATAAAATGATCCTTAATAAATGTTCCAGTTATCTGGAAAACAACAACTGAAGAACTGCATCAGCAGAAGAACTACGTGGTTAGCGTCAGCAGTGATGGCCTACAAAGAGCCGCAGCTACGGAGACTGAACTTCATCAGCAGAAAACCAGGCTTGACTGACACCTGATCTGTGACAGGTGCATCTTTGCATAAGACAACACAGCTGAAAGACCCTAGAACTAAAGATAGAAACTGATGAGAACAAAGTATGCTTGTTTTGAAATTCCCCTTGAAGAAATCAAAACCCCTGAACCTCGAGCTGAAACACTCGACCTGCTGAGCCACACAACAATATAAGACAAGTGTTTTGTATGAAAATGAACCCAAGTAGGCGCATTAAAAACTAGATAGTAATCTCAATGGAGCGGATGCCTCCACAAAGTTCTAACATTCCCCTTAAATGCAATTGCGCCACACAAAATTGTACACACTCATAAATGTCAGTCCCCTAAATAGAGAACGGGGGAAGACATGCAGCAAAGTGCCGGGTTGGAACCGAACCCTCAGGAGGACTGAGGCCTCCATATGTTGGTGATCTGTGCTACCAGGTGAGCTAGCAGCACCCTATTGGAGATTTTTCATCAAGATCCATGTGAAATTGGTGAAAATGTCAATAACCTGCATTGCGGTATTATGGATATGAAAACAACCAAACCTTTGTCGGGATCCGCACCAAATTTCAATGGGTTATTTCTCAGCCAATGTCCCTTGCTTCCACCAAGTGTCGAGGAAATCATGCCAGTATTTTATGTATAATCCTACAAGTTGATGTGAAATAAACAAATGGCCAATGATGTTTGTGGTTTGGCTTGCCTTGAGTTTTTCATATCAAAGTAAAAAAATCTATTTCCCTGGAGAGTCAAACACTTAAAAGGTGTTTTTGACTGAAGGTGAAATTAAAAAGTGTGTTTGTTGATCAGATTGCATCGTGTGGGTAATGCTAAGTTCAATCAAAGTCAAGCCAGGGGGCAGCGAGGAGGCCTCTGGCAGAAAAAATAATTCAAACAAACAGGATGAAAAGAGCTGAATTTGAAAAGACCTGCCTGCATCGTAGCTTACAGCAGCAACAACAGATGGTCGATGGATGAGATGAGAGAAAAAAGAGAGAGATAGAGTTATATCCAATGTGCTGAGTGTGTGTGTGTGTGAGACAAGGGTGTGTATGTGTGTGTGTGTGTGTGTGATCTATACCTACTGTGTTGTGAAATCTGCCACAGACACACACAAATAATATTTGTAAGTGTGTGGTGTACTGTGCCTGGCCACACATCCTTGTTCGACTCAGTTCCAACTTCAATGTATTGACTGGGGGCTATTCTGCTGCCATGCTGACAGACCTGCTATTGGATATCTGACCTGTGAGTGGTCTGCTAGCTCTTAATCCTGTGACAGAGGAGGCCAAAGGCTAATGGAGACTGTAATGCAATTCATACCCCAAGTGAATTTTATTTTGCTATGCTAGATTTACAATGGAGTCTTTTTGGCTGCACTGCTTATCCAAAGGGTCATTAGATATTGTTGTGAAGCAGCTCCACTGGCAGATGCTAATCACCATCACTCAGCAGTGGAAACACACACATGGAAGAGTTTGGTGATAAAAGTGAAAAATGTAAAAAAGGTTGTATAGTGTAAAACCTGCTACTGCAGCATGAGGCTTCTACATAGGGGAATCTTTCAGCAATGGATTTTAAGCAGTTATCTTATGACCTCCCTAAAGAAGGTTATACTTTCATGTGTGTGTTTTCAGCAAGATTACTCAAAAACTACTCAGACCATTTCCATGAAATCTTGCATAATAATTAAGCATACTCTAAGAAAGAAGCATCTTGGTACGGATCTGGAATAGGGGATCAATCCTGGATTAATTTTTTCACTTTTTTTGGACTTCATGGAGCGATGCGCTTTACTTAGTTCCATGCTAGTGTTATCTATGAAATCTTATTTTGCGCATTGTGTGTTCAGTGGATTTGTCTTACATTTAATCCAAAATATTCTGAGCGACATATTATGGAATAGTTTGATGGGATCTCAAGTGAGCACTTTGCCTGGAGGAGGTTGCCTCTTATTACTCTGATTTCCATTAGTGATACAATGTATAGGAGAGGCCCTCTTACTCAAATGAATTCAATGATAACCGAACACATTTCAGGGGATGTGATGGAATAGCTAGCTTTCTTCAGCATTCTTCAGAGATGATAAAGAACTTTTACATAAAACCTGAATGAATCTGGTCCTAAAGCTCAACACAGCTACACAGAGCTTTAAACTCATTCATTTGAATTGTTAATTAACTCTTCTCTTACAAACCTTTGGACAAACCACTTACACATGTGCTTACTAGACCTCACAATGAAGATTTTGTATTTAACTGCACGAGTCTTTCTTCAAAGCCTCAGATTAATAACTGATTGTGCAAAGCTAGAGAAAGTTAAGCTATTTTGTATTTCCAACTCTTTCAAAGAGTCTAGCTCGAGCCATGCCTGTTGTCGAAAGAGACTAACACTATAAATACAAGTCAAAATCAAACCTTCTTTTGTGTTATAGTTTGGTTTGCCTGAGATTTGCAACAATTTGATTCGTATAATACGTATAAAACCCAAAAATATTTCAAATGTCCGCAACGTAAAGTAGCACAATAGCAGTGAAGATTCAAATCAAACTCTGACCCAATGGAGGTGAATCCTGACAAAAAACAATATTTTTGATGTTTTTTACGATCTTACATCTTTGATAGGTGGTTTTTGTGGACGCTATGTTTACAGTTGGCACCTTACTGTGTATAGTAGATAGATATTATTGACAAGGTAATACTTTTGTGAGGCTTTATGAGTTTCTTTATAGGCGACAGCTTGACATTTACTCTCATCAACGTTTCGAATAATAAACCCAGTCAGGCATTCACATAAACACACAGTTGGTGTTCCATCAAAAGCACATAATCCATTATCCATGATGATTGCTGTACCATCTCTGGTTATTTTTAGAGGAAAGCCAGAGATAACACAACGTGTATAATCCATTTTAGAAACAGTGTTGGAGCTTGGTCAGTCCTTCTGTTTTCCTGCATCAGTCGTCCCGTCTGTCTGTCTCTCTGTCATAGCAACGAGAAGGAGGACAATGAGACCAGTGAGAAAGGGGTTGGATTATTGTAGTAAAGGTAACTGAGATTCAAAAGAACAAGAGAAAGAAAAACAAATAAATCAAAAAGGCAGATTGTGATGTACCACCAGCTAAGAAAACAGCAGTATGGCAGAATAGAATTAGATGCTCAGGTTCAGGCTTGTCATCAGAAAAGGCTATTCAGCCGACCAGCAGCCTTGAGAGAAATAGATTTGTTGTTCCTGAAATAGTCTAATGTACTTTTCCATTTGTAAAGGAATACCGAAGGTCATTTTTCTGAATGATACACCATTGAATGTTCAATCTCTCAAAGGCCGATTTTTTTCAACAAAGCCAAACTCGACAAGATGCCCATGGAGAGTAGTTGGTGCAGAACGAACACCTTGCATAGGAAAAGTCAAACAGAGCAAAACTATTGTAATATTCCATAGGTAAGTGTAGAATGTTGTGTGTTCCATATGTGATGAGAGAGAAGTTTGTAGCAGACCCTGTGGCCATGTGAGCAGCGCTACTGAACACTAGTGACTTGTATTGGACAGTGATACGATGAGCTAGCTGGTTAGCATATTAACTTTGGTAAAAGCTAAAAAGTGATGGAAAACATTGGATTTGCTTTCCATTGCAGGACAAGTAAAGAATTGGTGAGTTTGGAACAAATCCCAGTAGACATTGGGCGAGATGATGGGTACAACCTGGACAGATGAATTAATCTCACTAGGTTTACCTTTTTCCTGTCCAGGGGTTAAAGAAACTCAGCAACTTCAGTCAGCACAAATGTTGATGCGATGAAATGGATGATAGGGAGTTATGGAGAAAACCTGATCAATAAAGAAGATTACAGGTCAATCAATAATAATGACTGTGATATTAAAGAGTTCAATTATACATTTCACACCTACCAGCAGCAGGTTTGTTGTTTTAAGAGGCGAAGAAGAATATTGTCTTTGCTGAATTACTTATACCACTAAGAATAAAATGTTTGTGGAAGCTAAGGGCTAGTGCTCAGAGAATGAAATCAATACGGGAACTTTCACAGATAAATCTATCTGAGCTAACTGTGCAAGTTGACATCCAGCTATAACGTTTAAGTATTTATATCTTTATGTGTGTTGATGCACTTTGCATATGTGCGTGTGCTTGTGCTGTCTGTTAATGCGTGGGCATGTGTTTGTGCATGTGTGTAATTGAACGTTTGCCAGATTTTCATCCCCTGGGTGAAGTCAGAGGTGGATATGTGTGTCCCTCAGTGGCCCATACACACACAGTATGGCAGCCGTCCCAGTCGCAATCCCAGTGCCATGCAATGCCACACAGGAGTCCAATTACCCAATGCTCCCTAGACTCCTTGCTGGCATCCATCCACACGCAGACACACACACAGACATTTTTACTTCTATCTTAGTGAGGACACTCATTGACATAATACATTACCTAGCTCCTTAGCCTAACCTAAACCATCCAATCTAAATGCCTAACCCAAACACTAACCTAATTCTAGCCCTAACAGTAAAAAAACAAGCCCATTGAAAAAGTGAGGACCAGTCAAAATGTCCTCACCCTGAAGGGGCTATGTTTAAAATGGTCCTCACAATGATATAACTACTGAAACACCAACAAAGACACACACAGAGAGTCTTGCAGAAAAACATTGCTGCTACTGTGTTTGTTGACGGTGTCACACAGTCTGAAAGTGATGTGGCACGGTCCAGTGATCACAAAACCTTTGAGCAGGGCAACTTCCACTCTTGACAGAACAAAACCTGGCCCAACAGGAAATACAAGGACACGTGTAGGACGTGGAAAAAAGCAGTTCATCCACTGCACTCATTAATCAAACTGAAGTGTTTTGGTGTTTGTACAAGAAGACAATGGATGAGAGGAGGTCTTTTAGAACCGTGATGCTCTGTCTGTGCTGACCTGCTTCCTCAGACATATCCTAAATATAACATTTGTTTATTACATGTTATGTTATAGGTTTTAAAATATGATTCATGATTATATTGTTGTTCAAATCAATTTATCATTATTAGAAAAAAAGAAGAAGCTTTTACACTTTTACAGCTTTGTACACTTTGATTAAAAAGAGAAATAAGAAGTTATTTATATTTATATCATAATAAGCTATATGAACTCTGATGATCATTGGAAAACAGGATTCAGTTTAAACGTCTAAGTTGACATTACCTCCCTTTATTTATGATATTATTAACATCCTCAGATTTTTTAAATGGCTTTAAAAACTATGAACTCTTAGAAATGTAAGCGTCAACCTACCTTTAAACCTGTTGCTACTTCGTTTTGCCTGCCTTGCTTATTTGCTTTTTAGTCTCTGCTCAGGATCAACAAACCATCTCTGCAGCATCACCACTGCTGCTCTGTTCCTGCTATTTTTATTTGAACATTAGATGGTGATCTGTCTGCCAGTTGGGCTCTGAAATCTGGACTTCTGATTAGACCCCGGTCTTGTAAAAAGGATATTTGCTCTTGCACATTGAATAGCATCGTTAAGAAATGTTCTATTAAACCCTTTCAACAGTTTTCTCCCTGCATCCTGGTTTTAGTACTTTGACCTGATTCTGCTGCAAATCCTTACAACTCTGTTCAAGCTCAGTGTACGAACATTCTGTTACCAAGAGAAATGCTGCATGTGTGTGTTTGCAATTGTGTGCATGTGTGTGTAATTGTCGCTGGTTATGCTATAAACGGTAGCTATTACATTCAATACCATCTGATTGAATTGATTTCCTGAGAAGCAATTAAGCGGTCGCACAAAAGCCCAGTTTGAAATAACACACAGTGTGTTACTTGTGGAGAACTAATGACTGTCATCTTGCCAATATTGATTGTGAGGTACCTCTGTGTGTCTTGATTGTTGGTAAAGTCTCTTGTTCCTGCTCCTTGGTCTGCAGTCACTGTAAGTTGATGCATAGATTAATGCCATAACAACTTTCTTACTGTTCCTATCCTGTGTATGTGTGTGTGTGTGTATGTATCTTAATATTAAAAAAATGTAAATTCAAAAAGTAAATAATCTGTTACCAGGGCCTGCCCAAATCTTTGTGTGGTCCTAACAATGATTTAGGCACCACATATAATATTATTGATGTTTGACCGTTTGCACATTATACAGTGTATTTAACACATGCATTATTCATTTCATTAGTTGAAGCCATGTTGCTTTAACATCGGAATTTATTACACCAGTAATGTTATTTAACCATTCATTAAACATAACAATGCAAGTTTATATGATTACAATGACATAATTCAAATTAAGCTCTTAGTTTCTTTATGCTTACTGCTCATGTTATAAGTCTATCATTCACTAGCCCCTTAATCTAACCTGCCGAAGCCCATAGAACCAAGTTTTGCAGATTTTCCACCAAAAGTCTACGAACCGCTTGTATGTAGACTTCTCGTCCTGAAATGGGAGTAGTATACCGCCTGCAGCTGCCTCCAGGATTCACACATAAGCGGATCAAGCTGCTGTTGCACAAGTTTGCCATCATGTCACGCTGATAAACTTTAACCAAATTCAACTCAGCGACTTTAAAAGGCAGACACATCTTTGATGTTCCCTTATGCAACACCAAGGCAACATTTTCAAGACAGTTTTTTCTGGTTTAACAATTACATTTAAGCATTACCCCTTCTTTGAAATCGTTAGGCATGTAAGCACCTAAACTTTTCCCTCAAAGCTTTATGCTAAAATGTTGGAAACCAGTTGTGATGAAGGTTACACGCAGCTCTATTTCACACCATCTTTAATCTGTGAAGGTGATTTCCTGGCTGGACCACTCTCCTGGATGGACTTACAAGTGATTACCATATTGTTCTCTATATTAGTTTTATTTGCCGGCAGATGTATTATGCATGTGCAGATAAATCTCTGCCGTTCAGGTAGCACGACGTCAAAACAAAGATATTGTTGTTATGCGGTTATAATGTTGATGAACATTGTTGTTTTGCCTTTGAAATAAGTATAGAATAAGAAATGTGGTTGTCCTGGAATGTCCAGTAGATGGTTTACATTTGTTGTGACTTGTTTGAATAATTAAAGCAAAATGTAGAAACAAATATGAGATTGAAATACCGTGCCAAACATTGAATGTCAAAATATTTGCATAATGTTGATGTGTAAAAGAGATAAACCTGCCAGAGCAGTTTTTTGTTCTTTTAAAGATCTCAACCAGAAGGTATTTATGAGCATTTCCTTTTTAAATAGAGCGTTAACCAGTAAAAACAGCAAATATGAAGTGAAACAGGCTTCAGCCAAATCTAGGTTTATGTGGATCTGATGCCAAACATGACCATCAGTGTGTTGTGATAAGTTTACAGGACACACACTCACTGTCTCAGCTGCTGCCTGCTACCCCTCCTGACTGCTTATCTGACAGACGGGCTGCTGAACCCGTCTCGCCCTCTCTGTCAGTCAGTCAGGGCAGGGGGGCAACTTCATCTGACAGCACTGATTGAATTGCCCTTCAACTTTTTGTCGGGCACACACACCCACACCCCCCCTCACACACTAAATGCATAACTCACAACAATCACCTACCGTTCATATGTTTTCTCAGTGTTGTATACAGAGAACACATCTTCACCTGCAGTGACACATCACCAAATGATTGGTATGTCTCACACACACACACACACACACACACACACACACACACACACACACACACACACACACACACACACACACACACACACACACACACACACACACACACACACACACACACACACACACACACACACGTGTAATCACCTGGTTCCACATCAGCGTTTGAGTTTGATAGCAGCAAGGGGATGGCAATCTATATTGACAACTTTTCTCCTACACATGCTCACCGAACACCGCTTAACACAATCTTTTACACACAAGCACTCATATGCACCGAAACACACGAACATACACAGCAAAGCTTGAAGCAGCTGACAGGCCACGGTTATCATCCAAGGCAGGGTGCACCATAAGGGAGCCGCAAGGTATCATGGATCATGGAGAGAGAGAGAGAGAGAGGGGGAAAGAGGGAGAGGGAGAGAGAGAGAGAGAGAGAGAGCGAGAGAGAGAGAGAGAGAGAGGATGACTCAGAGACTAAAGAAGGAAGAGGAAAAAATCCAACACCCCTGTCAGAGATAATAAAATCCTCAGATGAAGAGCCACATTGGAGAGAGGGAGCATTAGAGATGCATGGGGAGAGAGACTGATAGAGATAGGGCGAGATGCGGAAGCAAGGTGAAAGGAGAAGTAAGTCGTGGGCAGTTCGTCAGAGAGAGAGAGAGAGAGAGAGATAGAGAGAGGAACAAAAAATGAGAGCGACCGAGAGCAGAGAATAAGGGAGCGAAGAAGGCTAGAAAAGATCAGGCAAAGTTGGATGAAAAGATTAAGAGTTTAAAGGAGATTTAGGAAAGGGGGCATCAGGTTTCTGAGGAAACGTATGTGTAGGCGTGCATGTGCGTTTGTGTGCGTGATTTAATTGGAAAAAGACAGAGGGGCAACTATACTATGGATAATAAGAACAGAAAATACAGTTCTTCCGGATGAAAAATCAATTGACAGATGAGCAACTTCACACAAACACACACGATACATGTGGTGCAAATGCATCCTGTGCTAATAAAGCCTGCTCCTGCTTGCTCCCCAGGCATCAGGTGGTCTGCTTCTTTTCCCCTTCGTCAGCAACTCTTGATGTCAATGCACTAAATCAAGAACAATAAGAATCGGCATTGGTTGTGAAGGGGGAAGTCCAGGGAACTAAAAACGCACACACACACTGATGGAAACACACTTGAGACCACAAACACTTGCACAAACACTAAAATGCATGTGGTTGGATTTGGTTGTGGACACAGATACTTGGGCGGAAGATCATTATGTTCTCAAGCACGATGCAGATCAGATAAATCCACTCTGCAACCTGCCCCTGGCACTCAGGCAGGAACCAAAAGGAGGCAGAGTGCCAGTCAAGTAACACAACGGGCAGGTGCCTGTGGAGCGAACACATGCATGTCAATGTATGTGTAGGCACAAACACTTACACTGGCAAATCATCTGGAGTCGAGTGTATGTGTGGAAGTGCCATCTTACGTCCCAGTGCACATACACATGAACAAAATACTGTATTTAAAGGGATAGTTCACCCAGAAATGAAAATTCACTCATTATCTACTCATCCCTATGCGTTTGAGTCCACCAAACACTTTTGGAGTTTCAGGGGTAAACAGTGTAGCTGATTAGTGAGCTATCTTCAGACGTAATAAAAAAGAGCAGAAAAAAACACAACATGCCTTCATGCTGCTTATGAGGTTTCATCAAAGTGTCCGGAAGCCCCGGCATTCATGTTCAATTCGAAACAAGGTCATTTACACCAAGTTTTAAGTCTAAAAGTCCATCAGAAGTGGCTAAGCTAGCGGACGTTAGCATATCAGACAGTATCTGAATGCACCTCGTCGGAAGGTATCAACAGACATTTACACGTAAATTACCAACAGAGCTGGTAAACACTTTTTCACCATTCAAATATGAATGAAAAGACCCCAAATGATCACTGTAAGCAGACTTAGTGGAGCTGTGCTGTGATTGTTACACAACTGGTCCTGGTCTCTCTCTCATTAACCTAACTTAGATGGAAAGCTTCTCAGAATCTGTCCTTCAAAAATGGGGCAGAAACACAATGCCGGCACTGACACTGTAGGCTTCCCAAACTGTGAGAAAGAACTTTTATAGCTGCATTTTCTTAAGTTCAGTTATTTTCCGCATTTTGTGCACAAACCCGTGATAGAGTGAGAGGGTTAAGATATATCATGCATAAAGAAAAAGGCTACAGTAACAAAAAGACGCAGAAAAAGCGTAGAAGGCGACGAAAAGACGGCAATAAATCTAGATTTAGAGAAACCAACACCTTTCTTTGCTCAACCTAATTTCAAGGCTGACTGCTCTAAGATGGCCCAATTTTCTCCCGGAGATGGCGCAGAGATGTCAGGTGTACTGACATCAGTTTGAGCCAGGCTTTGACAGCACGTCGCTTTTTAAGCCATTAGGTGGAGGAGACGGTGACAGCGTTACGGAGCCAAATGTTTTGGGTTTTCCTGCGTTAACTATTAACAACGCCAAAGACGCCTTGTGAGGTGGAGACACCAAACCCAATTATCGCTCGACAGGGCTCGCAGCTCTTTTCAATGACAGTGGAGATAACAAAGGCTTTGAAACACATCTAACAAGCAGAGTCAAGCTTGCTACAGGAAAATGTGGATAATAAGACCCCATTTTAATAAGTGCTTGGCACAGACTGTTGATAAATTGGTTTCTCTGGTTTAAATGTCATTTAACTCACTGACGCTCTCCAGATAAAGATATATCCTCTAATGGGCAGATAAAGAACAGAGAGTTGACAATGACTGGGTTAAAAACACTAAGCTGTAATGCTCATAGCGAATCACTAATAAAAGTCAAAAAAAGATAATTTGTTAAAAGCAGACCAGAATGTGAGAACACCATCCCTTGGATTTGATCGCCTAAGTTCAAAGTTGTACGATGATGTAACTACTGATCCTGACTACTGGTTCTTTTAATGTTTGACTGCATACTTTCCCAACATCAAAAGTGATGACTATGTGCTTGATCTGCAGGTGCTGCACACTGATTTATCTGCAGTGGTCAGCCAATACTGCGCTGAGAACCAATTAAGAACCATTATGTGGTTCATGGTCTTTCAAGCCACCCATTTGTCCTAAACCAGGAATGTAATTCATTCTTTCAGCTTCAACCACAGTATCTATGATGTCAGTTCCTCCACTTTTATTGGTATCTTACTTGCCTGCATAACAAATGTGCCATATTGTATAAGAAATACTCGCCCTAATAAGATGGGCATGTACATTTTGGATAAATATAATGGGAGAGTATCCAAAATAAGGTGAATGCAGTTACAGCCCAACCCATCCAACACACCGCTCTGAACTGTAGAGATTGAACAGAGTTGCAGTGAGCAACATTTCCATGGTTATCAGTATTATCTTGGTTTTGATAAATGTGCTGAAAATTGTTGTAGAGAAAAACCATTAGTCAGAATAATCATGCCATTTTCCTTCATTCTGAAGTCCACACATCATGCATTGATGGATAACACTTTATCTTGCCCTGTGTTAATACGATTTTCTTTATGCAAGTTTTGCACACAAGTTGGATCAAGTTTTACTGAGAACTCCTATATAACTAGATGACAATAAAACCCTTGCAGCAAACCAACAGAGAGTACTAGGCTGAAAAATATCCTGAGTGCTGTCACCAATTTGAACCATGTTTCCATTGATGCAAAAAAAAAAAAATAACATTTATATTAAGCTGCATCTGCTTTTCTAGGTGACTGGTGCTAACTTTGGTTGATGCTGGACAGTATTTACTGGTTGTGTACAAAGGTTGTGGTTTTGAAACCTTAATTGGCAAAGAATGACAAACAGTTGTTTGATAGCAAAACATTTTACTAATCTCCCGTTGAACAATTATGTATAATTGTGGTTTATAGATTGGGACAAGGCTGTAATGGGGCCAACAGATAGAAGGACAGATCACATTGAATAATGATGGTGTCTGTCGTGTAAAGCCAGATGTATCTCTACATGATATTACACATAATGCATCTTCTCCTCTGTTCTTTTCTTTATTCCCTTCTCCGCCTCAGGCACATCCTCCTGAAAAATAAAGCTGGTGAAGGAGAGGAGGATGATGAATGTCTGATATTGTCGGTTTTACTGGAGCTCGGCTCATCGTGTCCCTGGGCCTTGACACCTATTCAGAGATGGAACTCTCCTCCCCTGCTTCCATCCCATGAGTTAGAGGAGATTGAAAATCCCTCAGCGCCTGGATCTGGAATGAGGAAACACACACTCCCATGCAACACACACACACACACACTTCATCTCAGACACATCCCCTTTCTGTACCTGTCCGTCAAGCTTTTCTTTTCTTGTATCTTTGTTCACCCAGAGGCAACAGTTTGGACCCTGCAGCTGGTAGAGGCTGACATTCCTCAGCTCCATTTTCTAGTTCGACAACAGAAGATGGAAACCCTTTGCTTCTCTCCCAGTCACTCTAGACAAAGTGATTTAATGGTCCAAAATTACAAAGAGACTTGTTTCTCCGAAGAGACATAGACTCCATTTCCATCAGACCACATTCACGCTTGTACTCATTTCACATGTCTCGTAACCCGATAACGAGACGTGACTGATTATACTTAGGCCCAGTTCAGTATCAACATCTTCCTCTGCTGATCCAATCACAAGTGGACAGGTTCAAGTTCAGGTGTGAATGCTCCCATAATTCATTGAGTACACATTTGAGACACACTCTCAAGTAAATGAGTGTAGGTTACACAAATTGTTGTTTCCATAGTCTACTTGTAATTATAAGTCAGGATTAGCACAGACTCAGCAAGATGTTAGAAACCTACCACAATGCCACACTTTACAAGTTTAGTCAGAAAAAAAAAAAATCAACCTTTTGTCTAACCCGGCATTTTGACAAGAAATAATAACAAGCAGGTTATTACTATCAGTGATCAAGATTCCTGAAAAGAACAGAAATGGAATGAATGTGATGAGTATGACCTGTGTTTACCTACTATGGCATAATGGCTGCTGTGAAAAAGGACCATTAAAGGTCGGCAGTGACAGCAAGCTGGGATCAGATAAACGTTTAGTGACCGTGTGTAGAAATTGCCTGAACCACTTTTCTCTCTGTCTCAGGTGACCGGAGGAATGACAGCTTATTTCAGAGAAACTCTAGGTGCCATTATCACAGGTGACAGACCAGTCTACAGCCCCAGATGTATCACTGATACAGTTAAACATGGGAGCAGTAATGATTGCATGTGTGATGGATACATTTACATCTTTTTAACTGATTTTATTAAATGCTAAAGAGAAAGGACTTAATATTATGTGTTACACCTGTGATTCTTCTTGCTGTGGGAAGTGAAAATATCATACTATATAAAGATGGACGGCTCCTCTCAGCTTCCTTCCATAATCTAGAAATCATGGCAAAATGTTCCAGATATGAACGTAGCCATCTTGTGCATTTGGAGCCAAAGTCTGCGTAGTAGTGATCAGGGGATGGAGCCGCTTTAGCGATGTTCCTCCTAGATCAGCTGTCAATCATCATTTTTACAACATCAATTAACTAATTAAAACCACACTAACCAGTAAAATGAGCACATATACCAATGTTATACGAATTATCTAAAATGACAGAAATCCATCTTGAGAAAAATGTGTTTGACGTTTACTTTGACTTTTTAGTTTGGTCAATGTTTCATCTACCAACAGCACCCACTCAGTGGGGGTACGACCTATACTACAGCCGACCACCAGGTGGCCACCGAGAATCTTTGACTTCACTTTTGGGGTTCTGTCATGTCTTTATATAGAGAACCTGTTTCAAACTATGACCCAGCATTTCCTTATCTTATAAAACTACCCTCATGTTTAAGGCCGTGAAAACTCAATTATACAAGACTAAATGCACCAGCATACACAGACATACAGAATAATGTGCTAAATCAGCGAAAGAAGCACAAGCAGCCGCTTGTCCTAGTTATGTTTCCAAGACCCAGTTGTGTCATGCAGACCAATTAGAGGTAATGCCAATGTGGAGAAATGAGTCAAAGCAACACCAGTAACAAAAGATAGTCACCCTCTGGGCCACTAGTGGTTTTCCCCCTCAGTGCTACAAATCTGAGACAAGGGAAACAGCACATCATTACAAAGTGTGCACTCTTGTGTGTGTGCGTTTGTGTGTGTGTGTGTGTGTCTCTGTAAAGAGTTCGGAGTCAGGGGTGATGAAATGCTGTAAAAATCTGGAAAGTTCATAACAAGCACATTAAGCTTGGGAGTAACAGAAAATAAAGATATTACGAAAGGAGTCGGATGAATGAATAGAGATAGAAATAAACAAAGGTGAGGAGACACAAGGTAAGAGAGGAGGGGAGGTTGCTTTCAGTATGTTTTTGCCATCTCACACACTTTAAGCAGAGAAAATGATGCCAACCAAGCATACTACTCATTTGCACGCTCTAGTTTTTAACAAAAAGACATGCTGACACTCTTTCCCACGTACCAACACACACAGAGCTGATACATTTTAATGCGATACAGTTTTGCCTACAATAGGGAGCTACCCCTCGAGTCTCCTAAAAGAGTTTCATGCACCTCAGCATGTTCTTTTGAATAAAGGGATCGGATACACACTCCTTACATAACCCAAAGGTTAGATATTTTTAATAGGAGAAGCTGCATTTACGGCCACGTGTGTGATAATGTTTTGTCAGCTGCTTTGCAAATTGTTTCCCTCCTCACTTACACAACAAAGCTGGAAGGAACAAAAAGGCCTTTAACTTATGAAAACTATAGGACAATAGCAGCTGTGTCAGGAAAGTGAGAAACGCCTAATTGTGTGGAAGAGGCAAGGGAGGCAGGATTGGGGTTTTAAAGAGGATTTGTGTGCATGTGTGTGCGCTGCTATCTGCTTGGGTTAGGTATAATAAGGTGGCTTGAAGCCATTCTGTCGGAGAGCAGGAGGTGAGCTGAGGTCACTGACTCCAGTCTCCCTACAAGCTTCACTTCTATGATGGTGGAAGATGAGGGAGTGAAGTTGAGGGGTGATGGATTGAGACTAAAGGAGACAATGAGAGAAAGATACCTGAGCACAGAGATACATAGAGCGAGACTTTTCATGGACTTAGAGATATGTAACAATTCTGCATTGAATGTCAAAAAACAACTTAACCTATGTTATATATTTTGTTGACTTGCGTACTTACTTTTTTCAAAATGTTTCCAACAATGTTCTACCCCAGAGAAATACCAGTTTTATAAAGGTAACAGGATGTTTGTTTTCGGCAGCCTAAATAGTACACAGCTAGCCAGTTAGCCGGCTAATGGATCACGACAATTCATTGCCATTTGCTGTTTAACGTGAATAAAACTTTATTATATGACGACAACTCCAATGATCCCACGCTTCTTTTCAACATCATCAAACTAATTTTTTGTTGTTGTTGTTGTTGTGTGATTGAGAGACCATATTGGCTCTACTACATGATATATGTTGAACAGAAGCACACTGAAATAAAAAGTGGAAAAAGTACACCTTTAAAAAAAAATATTACATCCACACACTTAATCTGCATGGTACCGTTGTAGAATTTCAACGGTACTTCAGAGAGAAAAAACACGTTTTCTCAATCAAACTTGTGCAGAGTCCACATGTCTAAATGCAAAGTCTTCAGATATGTTCAGGTCCACTGATATTGAGAAACAGACGAAGGGTGAGAGATGTAAAACAAATTAGCCGGAGACCTTGTTAGAAAATATAAAATAGAAGGAAAAAACAAATTAAAAGAAGGTGAAGAGATGCATCGATGGTCAAACTACAGCTACAACAAGGCAGAGAGGAGAATATAGAGGAGAAACAAGTGTGGTGCAGAGAGAATCTGAAGACCCATCCAGAGACACATCCGATTTTACGAGGCGTTACGTAACCTGGGTAGATAGCTCTTTTTGCATAAATCTCTTGGGTTATGCAAGCCATCTCTGGGCCAAAGCCTCAGATTTATAGCAATGAGCTTATGATGGGAACTAGCATTAGTTCTTCTACAGGATGCTCCAGCCGCTGTAGTATATACACACACATACGTGGACTCACAGGAGCATACAGAGACTTTCTCTTTACTGTAAAACACTCTCTCTCTCTCACACACAAGTCATACAGACCAATAGGTAGATTCAGTCCCCACATGAGCATGACCGCTCTACTGATGGGGCTAAAGGCCCAAAGGTAACACTTGCTTGCCCTGGTTTGACACTAGAGGCAGTACAGGGTTCTGATACTGCTGCACTTCCAAATGGAATAAAGCCAAACTTCTCTGCACAGAACATAGAACCTAGACACAGTGCGTCAGTTCAGTGTAAAGGCTACAGTGTCAACAGTAAACCTGAAATCATTGCACTAGATAAACCACAAGACTATTCACCCGCTTACCACTGCTGTGAGAAAGAGCTTAAAGCAGTGCAGGGATTTAACTCTGAGAAAGACAGACTAATGCTCTTTGAGATTTGCTTATTATATGGATGGTTCAGTGGTTTGACTGATATAAGGAGGAGGCAGCACAGAAGGCAGAGCAATACCACTGTGGAAGCAAAACTGAGGATAAATCATTTGCTGGTAATGTGCACAGTCGAATACAGACGTTTCCTGACAGCCAGGCAATGTCTGGAACAGGTTGATGTTCCGACCCATGAGTGCTAAGGATTATAACTACATGATTACCACATCAGTACTCAGCACTCATGGGTCCGACTGCACTGTGAAAACTATATTGACAACACTATTGCAGCAGGTAAACATATAACTCTTATTAAATTTCTTCAGTGATCAAAACAACATTGTAATTTATAAAAAAGCCTTATAAATGAGAGGAAGGTTTGAATGAGTGTGAATCTCTGCTGTACCCAAGTAGCCATCATGGGCAGATATCAGGGTCAGAAGAGGCCTAACGTTTTTAGATTCTCTACAGCTACTGTACTGGGAGCGTTGATTGGCTGGGACTCCACCTCTAACCCCAGCTATAGCCCAGATTCGGATCTCCATGGCAACTGAGACGAGACATTTACAGTCGGGATGAGACGGTGAAACTTGACACCTCGAGTTTGAGGAAGTGATGTGATGGGAGAGTGGAGGAAGGGAGCGGACATTTAATAACCACGAGAAGTCTCTTTGGTAAATAGGTGGTTTAGCTTAAAGTAAAGTTGCATAAAGTACTGGAAAACAAAGTGGCTCCAGGGTTGATAAACATCATGGAAAAAACTTCAGTAAACACTGTTGTCATATACTAAAGTAAAAGCAAGTAAAACACAGGCTTGTAATAAATGAATGAAAACATAAACAGCATCGACACAGGACTGTTTAATGAATTATTGCATCCACCAGTGGACAAAGGCAAATCTGGAGAAACACAGTGTTTAGATATAAATAAGATTAATTTCACATTATTTTCAACAGAGACTGGGATTTAATTTTGTCCAGTTTCTTATTTGTCTTTCCAATTTAGCTTTTCACACATTTCATCTGTTAACTGACCCATAATGTCACATTTACTGCCTTCGGTTATGAAGTAACAACTGAGGTTCCAAGATGCACATCCAACACCTGCACTTATAGTTTTCTATGAAGGCCAACAACTACGTTTCTCCACCAAGGCAGAAATGTATAGGCTGCATCTTTAGATCCAGGTTAAATTTAGGGTATGATAATTACTTCTTCAGACCTCTTGGTGATGGCTGTGTGTGCTCTGGTCCATACACTGCAGTATTTTTTATCCTGTGCCAGGATCTGTCACTGTGCAGTTTAATTTTCTATATATCTCCTTACAGTCTGGACAAGATCGGACAAAAAAAGCTGCTACTCATCCACCTTCACAATGACTGGTGCAGCTCTCAGTCATCTGGACCCTGCAGCCTGTGACGTATGGCCCCCTCAGCTCTGTCTGGTCTCCCTTTCACACTAATACATCTCACATGCCTTTTCAATCTAATTGGCACTGAACTCAGCTTGTCGAGCTCGCTCGGATAGCCCACATTGTGAGGAGTGCACACTCAGCAAAGACCGGGAGATGCAAAAATCCGGATTGAATTAACTGGTGGGTGCGTGTGTGTGTGGGCAAGTAAGTGGTGCAAGTAAAATTTCCGCTTTGTGAATAAATGAAGGAATGAATGAGTCCAAAATTTGAAAAAGAGATGAGCCTTCACAAAAAAAGAATCCACTGCAGAGAGCCATTATTTGCATATTTGAATAACACGTCTCCTGCCCCAACTCCACATATGCAAACTCAGCACTTTCCTGTTCTCCCCTTGTCTTCCCAGTCGGCTTCACCACACACGTTTTCACCTGCGCAGTGACACTGAGAGTGAGACAAGTCTACGCTGTCGCAGAAAAACGGTGAATATAAGTGCATGATTCCCTCTGTCCTGCAGACCACGAGGCAGCAATTCATCACATTCATTTAGAACATGCACAAATAATGAAATCTCTATACATAAAGAGCGTTTTATCACCAGCAGTAGAATTCAGATAATTTTTTTTTTATACTTCATTATGTTGCATCCCAAGTTACTGTTATATGAACAGAACATTACTGAGTCTCTGTGTGCTCTGTTTATGCTTCTCTACTGAATAGTGTCCAGCCATATGACCACAGCTGACTGGAAACTAAGGAAATCGAGGTGTATGCTACACACACAAAGAAGTAGACCCTCAGTGGCCAATTACAGCTACCACCAGCTTCCTCGCCAATCACAGCTCTCAGTTGTGGCCATGAAGCCAGTGTATTGTGGTCTGCACCACATACATGACCCCCTCCGCCCACACACACAGACACACACACCACTGTGGAGGAGTGGAGGAGTTGCGGAGGTGGATGGACTCGCGGCACTACTTGTTCAGTTGTGTTCTTATGTGCCCTGAGGAAAGTGAAGCTGCCTGGTTGTATCTGTCTCTCCACCTGTCTGTCTTTAGGGTGAAACATATTTCATATCTCCTCTGTCCTTGTCTTCTTGCACATTCTTAAGGATTGGAACAAAGGATGAATAACATTATGTCTACAGAGTTGGATAGGATAGAGAACAATATCACTTTTTTGTCTTATTGATAATAGCAACCAAAATAAATTAAATGTGTGAGAAGAATATAAGTGACACATCAACAGAAATGATTGGACACACTGCATAAACCGTCTTTGTTCCACTTTCCCGCAGCAAACCATGTGGGAAGAATGACATCAGGAGGCAAAGCTGTTGTGCTATTTGGCACACAAGTGTTTTTAAAAGGACTGAGTCATGATTCAAATGCACTTTGAAGAAAGATTGCACTGTTTCACCAAGTAATCCAAAGCTCAAGGCCATTTTTCCCTCCGAAGCCATTCCATGTTGTTGAGGGGAAGAAAATAATTCTTCATGATTGTACGTTAGATTTTGCTGCACACTCGCCGGAAAAAACATCACAGCCGGGTTTGTGAGAGAGCCCGGTTTTAAAATGTGGGCCCCACGATACTCCGGTGACAAGAACGCAGGGAAAATGATGCCATCCATTTCAAATCTGACAGATGAACTCGAGCCTATGTGCGGGTCCCTGCCATATCTAAACTCATTCTTTAAGAATAAAAATTCCTCTAGATGTTCCCGCTCTCTCCTGGTCCCTGCAGACATGTTATATGTCTACAAAATGTCTGCCAGAGGCTGCGAGTCAATACAGAACTGCTGGGTGTAAAATGCAGCGTACAGTGCGGGGTCTCTGCAGACATCATTATATTGATCTATGCGCTATGGTGGTGTCATCGCAGTGATCAGTGATGGCAGAAAGACAAAGACTATTGGCACAATCAAGACTGAACAAAGACGTTGCCTATCTACCGTATGATTCCCTAGCACTCCTACCTATTCATAATTCTGCTGCTCAACATTAGCCATCCATCATCAGCCTGACGGCCTGTGTGATTTATTCAGTCTAAGCCATGAAGTAGATATTGCGTAGCCTGGACAGAACAAGCCTGAGGGATCTTTCCCAACAGGATAGATTTACATCCATCCACCCCCCTCAGTATGTGTGTGGGTGTGTGTGTGTGTGTGTGTTTGCTCTACAGCTTTATCCGTCAGCAGAAACATGTACACGTGCTGACGCAGGGGATGAAAAGACACACCAACGCAGTCACACTGACGGATGCTGTGGAGTGCATCAATACGGGATCAATAAGGCGACAAATATATCAACGGGACCTCGGGGCCTCCTGCCTAATCTCTGCAGTAAGTGGGGATGAAGTGAAATTAGATCACAACGCTCTCTTACACATCCTGATATCTGAGGGAGCACAAGAGCACAGTGATAATGGGAGGATTGCAAATGCTCACAGGTTTGTTGACAAAGCTGTCATCAGGGGCTGTAAATAACACAGGGTGATGTTAGAAAGGCACCACACTGGTAGCCTTGCTCCAGCGAATCTATAAAACACACTATTCAAGGCAAACGTGTTTCTTTAACTGAATATATCAGATTTTTGACTGAATTTCTTTGAAATTTAGCAGGATGAGGCAAAAGCTACTCAACTCGATTACCATGCCATTTTGAAAGAAGGGTGGAGCATGTCCCAAAGAAGCACCCATACAATTGTGGTGGATATTGGGATAAGGTTCATCTTAAGCTCATTTCTGATGGAGATTTATTCGGTTTTTCAGCAGTTAATCCTTCATCATCAGCAATTTTATTAATAACTGTTACTATCACAACCCTGGTGTTTGAAGCTTTTACAATAACAAGTGACATTCATAAGTTACTCCTTTCGACAGAGAAACAAAGACTGGTTCATTGTAAAGAGCTAATTTGAGCTAAAAAGACACCATATCTCATATCACTTAATTAAAGCCTATTAACACAAACAAGTCAAACCAGCAGCTAAATGTTAACATCCATGAATCCATCTATACCTAGCAGTCAAACCTGTTAGGTGCATTTAGAAGACAGTGACTCACCCCTGCAGTTCCTTGACAGACATGGAGATCTTCAGGTTATGTCCCAGGACGTGGAGAGCTGTGAGGATGTCAGCCCACTGGACCATCTCTCCCAGCGGACCGCCCTTCAGCACCTTGGGGCTGAAAACATCTCCAGACTCCTCCGTCAGGAAGCCGACATGGACCAGTATCTAGTGAAAGACAGGGACATAATGTATTTTGGGTGTTGCCGATGAAATGTCTATGGCCTCTCGAGATGAGAGCTATACAGACCCTTTAGTTTAGGCCATGATTTCTTGTACTTACTTAAACAAACGGTTTAGTCACAATAGATATGAAGACAGATTCCAAGACACACAGGAATATCAGAGTCTCGGAATGCACTCCCCCATAATTGATGATAAGCAAACTACAGAGAAGACAGTAGGTTTCCATAGTCTTTCCCATTAAATGTACACAATTTACAAGTGACATGTCTGGCTGATACTCCTCATGTTATTTTTTAAGTCCATTTAATTCAATCTGATTCATGTTATGTTATTTATAACCGGTGCGTGTGTGAGCAAAGTTAAGCCCCTTGAAAGTTAAGCTTCCGCCGTTCAAACTGTTTTAATGAGTTTGAGGATTAAAATCATTCGAATTTCAGACTCTTCCAAAAAGAAATTATGAAAACTGAAAACTAATTCTTTGAAATCCTCAATGACTCATCCCCCCCGTGTCCCAATGGAATAGCTTGCACACGTAGAAATCCATCATAATGGACTGTACTGTAAAACTCATCTCCTATGAACCATATGTCGATAAAGATAACTGCTAGTAGTTCTCTGACAGGGAAAATCCCTTCTGTTTTAGAAAAATATAAAGTATGTGAAGGAAGTGATCGCAGTGAATGTGTTCCATTATTTTACAAATCTGCATTTTACAGGCGATACAGTCCTGTCACACGTGCGCCTGGCAACTGCATAATTAGAGCAACCCACCGAGAAATGAGCAACACGTTGCTTTTCACAGCGATTAGACAGAGCCATGTCAAAACCTTGCTCTGCTGAGTAATCCTGATTAGCTAACGCAGCATGAACACCTCCCGCAGCTTTGGCTGGTAAACGGAGCCCGCAAACTCCCATCATGCAACATGCATAATGAGCTCGGGGTCAACTTTGTGGAATTGGTCGTAAAGGTTTGATGGCGGCTTCTCGCCTTGTAGCACTCTCTCTCTCTCTCTCTCTCTCTCTCTCTGTGTGAGTAGGTCGGTGTATGTGTCTCCTGAGTCTGTACCTGCACAACTGAGGTAATGATGAGAAGCTTCCAAGAGCTTTTACTGCAATGTGCTCCTCTTATGAGGCCTCACAGGACACAAAACAAACAGCGCCCCCGCATATCACATATTTGATGATCCTGAAATCCAGTCAGAGGGAAACAGAGCCAAAACAGCCGTAACCCCTCTGGAACAGGATTTTATATGGTTACATTTGCCGCAACTGTTTTAAGAGGTTGTGTATACTGCCGTATACATGCAGTACAAATGCTCATTCCGCTGATGTCCCACGGTTAATATGTGTGTTAAACGTTGGACAATGGTGTATGTGTGAAGCAGAGTGAAACTCCAGTGAGACTCCAGCTGGCGTAAAAAAAAAAAGAAAAACTGATTTAATAAGCCTGCTCTATTAACTTCTGCTTCATGAAAAAGATGAGTGAAATTTAATTACAGTTTGGGTGGCAGATGGCAAGAGTGAGAATTCATGAAACCAATACTTCTGACGCTCCTGACTTAGCGGTGATGGCAGTGGTGAGGGTGTATCGCATAAACACTGGCCAACATGCAAAAGTCGAGACAGAGGGAGCCAACAACGACCCAGGGATATGAGAAATTGCACGTTATATAATGGCAGCAGAGCTGAATAACTGTGGACTTAATTCTATAAAACTGGCATTCACACACACAAATGCAAAGTTAAAGGCAGGGAGGTATGACAGTTTGCAAAATGTCGTAAATTGCGCCCATAAGCTAAACTGCTAAGAAGAGATTTCACTTACTCTCCAACAGTGAGTGTTTATCTCAATTAGCTCATTTCAAATCTGTTGTACTTGGTAATACAATTAGAATGGAGTTCACTGAAAACACATCAGTCCAACGCTGGAGAAGTAACCTTCACATCACAGAGTAGAGATCGATAGCTCGAGTGAAGAGGGGTGGAAAACTGGCGTGGGCTGATGCAGATCACTGGTACACACTCTCAACGCCAACTCAATCTCACATATTTGCCTGCGCTTTCGCTTGAACACGATCGGCTGCGAAAGCCTCACAAAGGGAAGCGAGCAACAGAGAGACTCACTCTGAAGCTTAAGCTGTACTTCCTCGTGAACTCCTGTATGACGGCCAGCTGCCTCCCCGAGGAAACCGATCACACACAGGAGAGTGGAGCTCTTTAGGCCGTGGACTTATGGCACTCCCAGATGGTGTTTGTTCGTGTGTGCCGATTCAATTTTTGTTCATTTGTATTTGTTTCAGAGCAACACAGACACACATCAGTGAGCTCCAGTCAGACCCCTGTGTGTGTTTGGGGATGTTTGCGTGTTCAGCATGGATGCCCACACACTCGCCCTGAGCTCGGGGGAGATTCTCAACAGGATCTGAAGCTGCTCGCCACAGTCGATGTCCCGTGGGAATCGAACACAAAGACCTGCCTAACCCATGGAGACAGGCCGAGAAGTACGATGACAACACACTCACGCTCAAACCTTTCGCTCGCCTTCACAACGTCCCATCTGCCTGCTTGTGTGTTCAACTTTAATGGCACAAATCAAGATCTCTGCCTCGCTGCTCTGAAACATGTTTCCTGATTACATATCTGGGAGAGGCTGTCGAAAAGTAAATCTTGTTTCATGTCTTTCATGTGCTGATGATATAAATGTTTTGTGTACTGTAACACAGATGTGTGTCTCAGATAAAAAATCCTTGGAAAGTCCTTGGTGCTTACATACGAGAGCAGGGGAGCTGAAGTGGCTCTTAAGGATGTGGTACCACTTATGCTCTGCTCTGCTCCACTCATCACTAACTGGCTAACCACACGAGAATGCTGATGCCTGTCTCAGCATCCATAAGTGATTTGAATGTGCTTGAGAGTTTGTGTGTGTGTGTGTGTGTGTGTGAGACCCAGTTCACTCATGCACTGTGGCCCTTGTGAAGGTCGCAGCTGTTTGATGGAAGTCCACGGGTGGCAACACAAGCTGGCACTGCCAGCCATCAATACACTACCCTTAATTTCACCTTCTCTCTTATCCCCCTCTCCAGAGTCCACTCCCATCTTTCTCTCCCCTCACGTCTTTCCTTCTACCCTTATTGCCATATTCCTCCAACCGCTTTCCTTCTCACTTTCACATGAACTCTGGAGGACATCCGCACAGCAGGGCTCTGACTTTCTCTGAAGTTTGTCCTTTACATATGCACAACACAGCAGGAAGTTCTCCGGGTCAGACACGTTCAAAATAATATAAGATCTCTGGATTGTTCAGATGAGGGGTGGCGCAGCATGCAGGACGAGGCTTGTTAATTACCGCTGTGGAGATCACGTGTGTGCCCATATCACCAAATTCTCTGTTGACATCTTCATCAGTGTCTTCTACCTTGCGTGTTAGAGAAGCCATCAAGATGTCCACTCCCTCGTGGTGAATCCTCCAGTGAGAGGGCATCATCCGGAGCTTTTACCAGGGGGCCGGCGGGAGAAACTCCAGATAATATCCACAGCCTCTTACTCTGACATTTTCCTTCTGACATAAAGCTCCTTCAGAGAAAGTCAGGAGATTATCAAGAGTAAAGTCCATGTCTGAACACAACTAAACACTCTCTCTCTCGCTCTGTCACACACACGCTTCCTGACTTCACCTTCGATTCCATTCGTCTCCTCCACTATCTGCATCTCATCAGTCAGAGGTCAATGAACTCTCCCATGCTGACAAACACACTGACAGCTCAGTGCACACTAAGCAGGCACAGACGTACACAAAGGCATCCGCCACAGGTTGCCAGCGTCAGCTAAATGAAAATGTAATGTAACAGGGCGTGAAGGACGCAGTCTTTGAGTCTGAACTGCGGTCTCTGAAAAAGCTTTTCATTATGCCACAGCTTAGGTGAATATGTCTACTTGATAAGAGGGGAAGGACAAAACAGCAGTCTGTTTCATAATAGCTACGTTAAAGAGATCGAATGGGTTTACCTAGCGCTCTTTGATTAAGGGCAAAAAAAGAGTTTTCAGAAACTGCTTTGAAGTCAAGTGCACAGAGGGTTGATTGTGTTCGCTCTGAATTTCTCAATCACTGAGGAAATTGACCGATTAGCTGTGAAATAAGAGATTTCCAAGAACATTAAACATTGGCTTCATCTTCACTGCGCAAAATCCCTCCGACGTCCGTCAAACTTCTCGTATATATTGGTTCTGCTTCGACTCGAGCTTCCGAGTTGCCTGTCCTTGAGTCTCCCGCTGACAGCTGAAAAGAATCCTCTTGCTTTTCTCTCATTTTCCTCTCCCTGTCGATCCTTTCTCTCTTCATACTCACGCCTCTGCTCGAATGTTTATTTGTTTTGTGAGTAAACATCCAACTCTCCTTACAATCAAAGAAAAAGATAAACAAGGACACAGAACCGAATCAACAGAGCCTCTGTTGAACTGCAACGACTGCACACTGAGGCAGAATGCTGGAGTTGCTATTGAAAGCGGTGATTTGGTCAGAGACATTGGTTAGGCAAGAACAGGGCCACAGTCTATTCACGTCAGACGGCTTCATTGCTTCTCAGTAGGTCAGAGTAAATTAAATTCAACAGCGCTTATTTTAAAGTTTAAATTAAATCCTGGAATTTTACTGGAAGAGACGGCGATTTAATTTTCAGCTCAGAAATAGTTTCAAATGAAATAAAAAACGGGTCTCTGCCCGTAGCTTTAGTTGCAGTGATATCCTAGCAGCAGCAGTATTAGCACTTACACAGAAAAAACTCCAAAAGAGGAACACATCTTTACTTCCGTTGCTAATTATTGTGATAAACAGCTTTTGACAGGCGAGGACATCTCTTACTAACACCAGGACATCTGCTGTTGAGATAGCAGCAGTAGGACGTGTGGCATATATTCTGTTCAAGCAGCCACACAAACCGTGATCGAGGATAACAAATGCCCTCCGTGCACAGCAAGAAAAGACAACATCAATCATAGTGACTAAGGACTATTTCCACCCTTGTTAACTTATTTAAAAGATAGATGGAGGCAGAGGAAAACATTTGAGAGAGACGAGGCAGCATGTGTGCTTGATCTGCCTTCTTGCATTACCTGGTATATTGATCATTGTTTCTTAACTAAAAAATCAGGAGTCTACTCATTGCAGAAAAGACATTTCACAGGAAAGGCAAAAAGTTTGTAAGACTCTAAGAAGTTTTAATCACATCGTGCTTTCGCTCGCAATTACAGTCTTACATTTTGCTTTGTTCTTAACCAAATTCTAATGAAATATCCACAGGAAAACTGGCCCAGTCAGGTCTTTGTTGCTTACTCATCTGCACTGTGCCTCACGACTCCCCTATCTCCCTCCATCAATCCTTTCCTAATCCATATTCTACAGTTTCCTTCCCCACTTCTCTTGTTCTTCTCCCTCTGGCACTGGCACACGCCTGGCATCCTCTTCTGCTTTTTTCATTTATCTGTTTCTTTCTTCCTTCTTTCCTACCTTCCTTACTTACGTGGTAACAACCACGAATTAGCAAAGCCTATGCCACACAGCTTTAACTGCAACCAAAATGAGGTTTACTAAATGGTTGATGTTGGATTCAACTTTGAATTTACCGTACACAGCTTTGGAAAGCATTTTTAAAAGGGAAAGACACATTGAAAGACACTTCATATACAGCAGACGAATGCAGACTGCAGCGATGGATGACAACCTATCATTACCTCTTCCATCTCTTTTCTCCTAATAGATCTTATCATTCAAAGTGAGAACCTTTAAGAAGCATCAGAATAAGCTTTTGTGCCTAACTACTCCGGTGAAAAACAGTTTTTGCCATAACTATTATCTTTGAAAGGAAAAACTCTCTGCTAACGTGGAGTCACCCATTTCACTGTGAGACATTTGTAGAACATCTCGCGTCCCATTATTTATTTTTTCTTTCCATGTTGAATTCGTTTTTCCACTTTCACAGGTTTTCTCAGCTGATCTTTGCATTGAGCCATGACAAAAAGTTTATTATGATACCTGACGGTAACATGCATCCGCTATCATCTATCCGTCAGTGCTTAGTCTTTATCTCTCTGCAGTTCCTCTCACCTTCTTCTGGTCCCTCCATCTTTGCTCCAGCTTAGCATCCAGGCGGTTGGCGGCCGTCGCCCACTGCTGTGCGAGGCGGCGGATTCGGCGCCTCATGAAGCTGAGGGACTCCTTTCCTGTCCCAACCTGGTCCAGGAGTACAGAGAGGTCTGTACGGAAAGCAGCCTGGTTGGGAGAAGGAGGATATTTGAACAGATTATTATGGTTGGACAGATTGCCATGTAATTGTCTTCATGTTGTCTTGTGGTTCAGTTTATCCATCAACATTTGGGGTTTTCTTTAGAAAACAACCTTTCAGAAATATTCATATGACATGTAGAGTATTTTCCCTCTTTAGTTTGGTTCATGTCCTATCCACTTACATGTAAGAGGCGGTACTGCAACCAGCCACCAGGGGGCAATCATGACAGTTTGGCTTTACTTTTGTGGACCAGTCATGTCATCCATCTTTAAATCCCAAATTTCTGGTATTGTGAAATCTTGTATTCTGGTATTGTGAAATCTTAAACTATGTGTGTGTGTGTGTGTGTGTGTGTGTCTGTGCAGTTAAGACATTGATCATTCCATCCATCCAAATCCAAAACACATCATTATGCAAGGACTCTGCCCCAGAGTGCAGCTTCGTTTGTACTGTGTCATCCAGTGAGGAACAAAGAAGGTATATCAAAATATAGGCAACAAAATTCTCCTGTGATCGACTGTTAAAGTAAGTATGATGACTTTAAGTGTTTCTTTCTATGAAAGGACAACTGGGGAAAGGTCACAGCATGAACGTTAAAAGATCCACATCGAGGCAACAACTTCAGAATAGACTAAAATGCTTATAAACTCTATTAAATTATAAACAGACTATCAACAGACACTGTGTTGGTGTGTATTGGTTTGTGTATGAGGAATCAAAGGTTTGCACTGATCCATGACCTCCATGGGCAGAAGATAATGATGAAAGGGATCAGGCCTGTTTTAATTGGTTGAGGGTGAGCAATGTGAGATGAAGGTTAACTCTTAAAGCCACGAGGGCCAACTGCTTATTCTCCTATTACTTAACAGCATCTCCTGAGCAAAACAACATACATCCCCCTGCTTTTGAATTTGATGAATACTATTTATTAATTTGTCCTAGCATTTCAGGCTGTCTTAAGAGGAAGGTAGAAATGCAACAATTCAGGGAAAATATTAGAGTGAAAAGACATTGCTGAATTTATATGTGGTTTATTTGGCTTCAACAAATATTCTACAGTAAATTAAACGAGAAAGTAGTGACAGACTTTCTTGAATATCCAACAGCTAAATGGAAAAAGATGTGAACAGGACGAAACACAGTAATGGTTACTAATAGTAATTAATTAAATTAGTGTGCCCTAATTTCTAGCGTCACAATAATTTACCTCAAAGTACCTCAAAAGAAAATTGAACTTGCTCTCATGGGTATTAACTTGGTAAAGTCAGTATCCAGGTTAAGGGAAGTTAAGGCCAATAACAGATCAATATACTCTCATATCTCCTTGCGAAACTGCAACCACTGAATACAGGTTATGAATTCATAAGGCAGCGCAGCATCAAATCACCGTCTGGAGTGAATCAAAGTCAGGCCCAATCCTGCACATCCTCACACCTGTAGAGGAATTTGCTCAGTGATTGGCAATGATGTGATCAAACCCAGATTTAATTCTCGCTGAACACTCAACGGAGTTCTAGATTTACAAGTACAAAAAAAGCTAGTTTTCAGGCTTTAAAACTTGTTTAGTTGTAAAGCCTGAAAACCTTTTTTTTTTTACTTTAATTAAGACACAGAGAGATACTCTCATACACCGTATATGTTTTTGTGTTGGCTCCGTTGAAATCCATTGAAATACTGCCCTCTACAATTTCGGGTGGTATTTCTCACTTGTGTCAGTTTTTGTCGTAACCATAAGCTTCCAGAAGACGTGCACAAATACTGACAAAATTAATATAGAGTCTGGACAGAAGGCTCCATATACGTAACTAGCATTGAGAATTAAAATGATATTGATTGATGGTTCAGAAGAGTGTTTTCTCTATCTAACACCTTTCACTCACCTGGTGGGATTCTAAATAACTCATGCGTTCTCACATGTCCACAGTTCACATGTACGTGCATGTTTCTATGTAGTCTCCTCACCTGTCTCTTGGGGGCCTTTGGCAGCTGTGCATGTTGTGTGGGGGGGCTGCTGTTGTTCCTCCAGGCCAGTGGGGGGCAGAACCACTCCACCTCGCTCAGGTAGATGAGGAAGGAGCAGTCTGAACCGTCAACGCCATAGAAGGCATAGCAAGGGTCTGACGTCCAACGGGCACGCATCCACTGGTCACCAATACACATCCACACACACAAATAAAAAAACAAGCAGATGTTCTCCATCAATGTTGTTCTGGAACATTTGCTACCAGGTCATGGAAAGAAATTGTCATTTAAGCACCAGTGCAAAACGCTTTGGAACCCACAGCCCAACTTTACTACTAATGAAAAAATACACAGATTGACACTTACATCTACTTTCCCAGGACACTCTGTGAAGCGTGGGTCTCTTGGCACGTCACACTGGCTTGACGTCCCATCTCTGATTGCTGAAAGTACACAGGCAGGGATTTTGTTTAATATTCAGTTATAAACCATTCATTTATTTTTTTGTCAGCTGGAGATCTACTAGAAGACGGCTTGCAAAACACCAGGATCAACATCCACTTTTATTAAAACCAACTATAAACGATCGGTCGATATTTGCATATTTTTGTGATTGAAAATACAAAGCGCAGTTTGCTCCCCCCACAGTTACTGCTGCTTCATTAGTCTACAGGCTCACAAGCTTAGCTCACTGAAATCTCTTCTAACGTGAATATTTATTCTCCAGTAAAACTAATGATTCCAACAGCAATGAGCCAGTGTAACATTATCAATCAGCTCATTGACCAACATATGGTGCGTGTCAAATCCCCTTTAAAGTGGAAGTTTGAATCAATTAACTTTCACAAAATGACCATACACAAACGTTTGACCAGCAGGCTCACCCCTCGGGACTGTATCACTCCCATTAACAACTTTTTCTCTACTCGTTTGTGGGCATTTGATTGCGAGATTCACCTTCTCGGTTAACGTCATCATTGCCAGTGGAAGCCGGTGCCCATAAATCACTGTGTGTTGCACTACATCTGCTCCACTGCAGTGCATGCTATTCACCGGGATGGACGAGGCAGCACAGCCATTCGTCTCCCACCGCTGCCGAGTGTCCTAGGGTTACGTTAGCAAATATGTCTACTCACTTAGGCTGCGCTGAACTGCATTAATTGCTTCACTGCATTAATTGCTTCACTGACTTATTTAACTGTCTCCCCGCTGCTGATGTGAGGAAAAGAAGGGGCCAGAGTGACAGAGACACTGAGAGACAGAGAGAGAGAGAGAGAGAGAACAGAAAATATATCGTCCGTGAAAGAACCTATGCAGCTTCATTTTCTCATTGTGTCTTATAAGCCCCTCCCTCACTCCCTCCTCTCCCTCTGTCTCTCTCTGGAGCAACACATTTGCCTTCTCTCCAGATTCCGTCTGTCTCCATTTGCCTAATGAAAAAGAGACATTTCTCCACATAAGTCTTCCCTGGGGCTTCTCTCCATTGACTGGAAACGCGCACACACTTACTCACCGCCAACAAATATGATTACAATAGGAACCACTGCAGAGACAATTGGAAATGCGGTCAGCTAACTAGATAAAAGCTTGACTCCTGTCCTTGCAAGACAGAACATAAAAGCCTTGTCAGTGCTTGAGGGGGCAGGAAATTCTAATCATGTCCTCTGCGCCGCGTTTTCTCGCTGTCGCCGACTCTCGCACACGTCTCTGACCATGAGATAAATAAACCGCCACTGAGCCGTATGATAATAAAGTCCTCCGGCGCTGTTTCAATTCATCTGTGATTAGAGAGAGCAGCAGCATTTTCATTTTGGCGTGTGCCATCGTCCCCGTAGAGGCAGCAGGGGAAAACAAAAGGAGATGTTACGCTGATTTATTATCATGTTAAGAGTTGGGCAATTACCCTTAAGGAGAAAGAAAAAACAGAGAGGGAAATAAGAAAGAAAGAATGATTATAATGGTGTGTGTGTGTGTGTTTAAGAACAGAACTGTCACAAGCTTAAAATTATTACTGATTTGATCCTGGGCTGGTTTGGATACAAGTTAATGCTGGAACAACTTCACTAAACACAGTTTTATGATCTCCACTGATGTTTCAGTGGGATAATCAGGCATTGTTCCAATACTTTTTAGATTTTGTGTAAAAAATAATGTAGGTGTGTATTTTTGTGCAAATAGGCAAATCAGCAAGAAACAAGTGCCTCTTTCTCTAACTGTGTGTCTGTATATCTGCTATTTTATTTTCTCTTCCATTCCCTTTGAAAGCAGCTTCATTTTGCTCCAGTCCAGCTGTGATTCAAGCAGAACATCATAGGAGAGTAGGAGGTAGAGTGATTCACTTTTTTTAGTTTGTCAAATTAGAAAACTGGAATCCAACACATTTTACTTGAATGATCTTCAGCAGTCATTCTGTACATCAGTTCGACCATGTGAATTTCAACCCTCCATGAACTGTCAGTTTTCTTTGTGTACTTATTAGTTGTGTGGTCTGCCTGTATTCTGCCACACATGCAGTCACTACAACTGGCTGGTGCCATGTGTGGCTTTAAAGGTTTTAACAATGTATCTAAGTGTGTTGATAATTCTGGATGTGTGTGTTAGATATGGCGTATATGCTTATTTATAGCTCTTTTAATATAGTGGTGGTTTATATTTATTTATTTAGCTTGTTGTAATTTGGGTTCGCAATACAATGGAGTCATAGACTATTTCCCCCAGGTTTAATAAAGTAAATCCTGAGTCATAGACTCACTACTAATCACTCACCTCTTTTAGGCATTTTGCCTGTATTGATAGGAGAGTGTAAGTGCGACATGAGGGGAAAGAGTAGGGAAGACTTTTGGCCGAGCAGGAACTGAACCTGCAGTCGCTGCAGGAGGTCTCAAGCCTGTGTGAAGGGAGCCCTGATTTTTCTCTATTCCTACCACCGGCGGCCGAAAATAAGATGGTAAAATATGAGAGTATTTCCCAGTGATGATGATGACAATGTACCTCTTCCTTGCACCATGCTGTTTTGCAGTATTTGCTCCACCCTGATGGCCATGTTGGAGACGTTCTGGGCTATAGCTTGGATCCTCTCCACCAAGCCGGCTGGTTGAAACCTGCACACAAAAACAAAATGAAGAAGAGATAAAGGCACGTGACAATGACTGGTAAACGTACACTACTGACACAGTCTGAGCCCAAGCTCTGCTTTGAAGTGAAGCATCTCTATCACACACACTCACACACACGCAGCTGATAGTTGAAACCTCTCTCCTCTCCCACTGGTATCCCCTCAGTTGTTTCACTTCCTCCTCCAGTCCCTTCCTTAATTTCCATTCTCCCTCGCTCACTTCAGTCATGGACCAGTCTCCCTCCTCTCCATTTATTCCATCCTTTCACGACCGTCTCATTGTTGTTTCTGCCTAACTCTATTCTCTCTTCTCCCCTGCCATTTCTCCTCTGCTTCTCCTCAGTCCCTGTTTTTTTTTTTTTTTACATCCCAACAGATGTAGAAGTGTTAGGTGAGGATGCAAATTGGAAGACACTTGGTTGGAGCGTGAAATAGAAAAAGACCTGCGCTGTTAATACCACTTGCCTTCGTAGGGCGAGAGACTTCCCACTCACTTAATAAGAAGTGTGGGAAATGTGTATGTTGTGTGTTTGATTGCATCTGGTTTGCGAGCAATAGACTGCATGGCTGCACATCATGCAAAACCAGGCCTGTAAGCCATACATGGTTATACTGCTGTGCCCATTTAGTCTATTTAATCAGTCCAGAATGCGTGTGTGTGTGTGTTTACAGGCTGAAATGCACGGCTGTTTAACTAACCTTACCAACAACAGCAGCTGCAGGAAAACGAACACACTAAAAAAAATCATGGAACCGAGGGAATATGTGAGGAAAGGGCATTTGTTGCTTAACAAAGTGTAAACAAAAAGCGAGACAGCCATCACAGTCACAGGCGGTCTCCATGCTCCATTAACAGCTTTGAAAGTGTCACACGTAAGCATTGCTGAGTGTGGCCGCCTGCTCTTTAATATATAATATAATATATTTGCTGCAACAGACGTTATTCCCTAGTGCAAGAGTATTCCAGGGGCAACAGCTGTCTGCAAAAAGTAAAACTGTGCTGACGTGAAATTAAGAAGTCGAGTACGGCTGCCGTTTGCGTTCCTTAGCTGACTGCAAGTATGGTGGTTTCAATCTTCAAGTGAATTTCAACTCATCAAGATAATATGGAACATTTACAGTGTTGTGTTGGTGCTCCGGTGTCAGACAGTTTTGGATGTCTCAACTGCAGCGAGTATAAAATGCTGTGGCTCAGTTTTTAACGGGCAGATTCCTACCTCATTTTACCTGCTCTGTACATTTTAGGAATGATTTCTAGATTTTGTGTTTGTTTCTAAAGGTCTTAAGGGTTGAGCGCCTCCTCTCTGATCTATTACCTTTGCAACTACCAAAACCACACCTGAAACTGATCAGACGCTTCTGGAGATCAAGGAGATTGGGCCTTTGCAATAATGCCCCTCCACATCAGGACCTCACCAGCTCAGGACACTTGACACTTAAAACTTGCCTCCAAAAACGTTTTTACTCCCTTTTAAAACAGGCTGAGGCTTATATTAATATGGCTTTATCTTATTTTACTGTTTTGCTTTTAATTCATTTCTCCTGTCCTCTTTGTTGGTTGTGTTTACTTTTTATGCATCTCTCCTCCTGTTATTACTTCACAAATAAATCATTTCATTTCTGCACCCACAAGACTATGACCTTTTAAGATTCCCAAATGGCAACAAGTAGCTCGGTAAGTGGCGGTTTAATCCAGCAAGTAGGCACGAATGAATGCACAAGACATCTGTGCAGGCAGGAAACAATGGGATGTTAATAGATGTTACATGGAGAACCTCAGAATCAGGCTGAGCATTCTCCATAACAGTGTCTCCTTCAGTGCTGCTGCGAAGCCAGCAGCGTCAAGAACAAGACCCAGAGATACTTAAACTCCTCCACTCGACTCTCTCCCGGCCTGAAGGGAGCAATCCACCGCTTTCTGGCAGAGCGCCAAAGTCTCAGACTGTGAGATACTGTCACTTACACCTGTCTCTTTAAACCAGACTGCACGTAGAGTTTTCTGCAACACCAGGAAATAACTGTTAACGTTTGTTCTGTGGCATCATTTCATCCGTAAAGGAGGTTATGTTATCATCTGAATTTGTTTGAATTTGATCAGGGAAGAAACTGATCCATGAGGGTGCGGATCTGAATCAGGGAGACCTTTATACTTTCTCAAACATTTTGAGATAAGATGATTTTGATGATTTCAAAAATTTCTGAACAAATAATAAATGTATCTGGATGGAAAATTTGAAGTATTTATGTGTGTGAATTTGGGTGCAGTAAGATTGAGGTTAACTAGGGACTGTTTCAGATTTTTTTGCAGACAGAGGGTATTGGAAGAAAGACCTTCATTTCTTCATTATTCATTATTGTCAGTGTTGATATAAAGCTGCAAATTACTTTTTGGTCACCTGCTAACAAAAAGCCAACATGCTTTTAAATTATCTCAAAGCAATTCGACAGACGTAATTATAATTTCACTCCTCAACTCAGTGCAAGTGAAGCAAATACAGCACGTGTTAGTAAGAGTTATTACTTTTTTATTTTTTTATAATGAGAGCCAGTATAAGTTTAGCCTATAAATTTATCTTATGACAATACATATTATTTCATCTTACAAAAGCTGCCAGTGTGCGCATGTATGTGCCATTTGAAATGCATTTGGCCGGAAAGACAAAACACCTTTGCTTGATATTCTAAGAAGCCGCTGTAACCATAAAGCTCTCTCTCTCTCTCAAGAAAGGGCTAGACAGTGAGTGTTCAAGCTGTAATCTCACCTCACAAGTCTGATACAATGTGAACCTATTCCCTAGTGAAGAACACACAGGGAAAGGCGAGAGTGAGGGAGCGAGGCAGAGAAGTGGATGAAAGACTGAAGACTGGAGAGGTTTGCACAAGGAGATCCAGAGAGCGCAAGAAGAAAAAGCAGCAGATATAGAAACATACAGTGGGAGAGCTGCGTAGAAACTGAAATGAATAGGGGGGAATAGGGGAATAACGACGGGATCAACCATCCACTGCAAACGGACCGAGAGTACCAGGGGGAGTCTTCTGTCAAGACAGAGTGAGACAAAATAAAAGCATCCTGTGCGCCTTCATGTGGAAGCCAACAAAACAGCTTGGCTGAAACATTAAACAATAATCGCGATCAAAGATTACGAGGATATACATATTTGATGGCCCACTGTTGCACGCTACTCGCAATGAGGCTTCCGCCCTTTTGATGATCGGAGGCAGTTGGCTCGTTTACAAACGAGGGAAACAAAACTGAGTTGAGAGAGAGAACGGAGGAGACAAAACGGGAGGAAAGAGAAGGGGGAGAAGAAACAACGGGAGGAGATCCACCAGCGTGTGCCGACCAGGAGGAGAAGCGTTGAGAGAAAGGGGGGGGGCGAGAGAAAATCAATGAGAACTACAGAGAGGTTTCATCAGGATAAGAAAATGTGCTCTCATGTTCTCCTTATGTGCCTTTGCCTCCCTCTTTATCTAATGAGCTCAACCTCTCACGGCAAGTGGACGGCTCTGACAGATTCACCAACCAGCGGCGTCCAGGCCCACAGATCTGTGTGACAAGGTGTTGCTCTGGAGTTCGGCTGATGTCCATTTATTCGCGTTCAAGCTGACTTTTTTTCCCTTGAAGTCATGATGTTAAAACGTCACACATCGCACACACCTTATTCCAGACACACAAGCATGAATGAACACAGGCATGAACTAGATTTGTTTTAAATGCATTTATTCATCCCAAACACATGCACAGACATACAAGGCACACTCATGCAGGTAGGGAAATGTAATCTCTGCTTTTGACCCATCTGGTGCAGCACACACAGAGCAGTGAGCGACCAAGTACAGCGCTCGGGAGCAGATGTTGGGGGAGTAAGGTGCCTTGCTCAGGGGCCCTAGACAGGGTAGGGAGACTCTTGGATTTTTGGACAGATCAATCCAGGTTCGTCTTTTGTTGTCTCTCCGTGGAGTCGAACCAGAGACGAACCAGAGACCTTCTCTGCCGATAGTCCAAGTTTCTGCCAATAGACCACCGCCTCTCCCTACACTGTTACAAAGAACGGAATTTGCACCACGGTTTATTTCCTCCACATCTATGCATAGAGCAACTCAGAAGGGGAAAGGAGGATAAAATAAATTAAAGAAGGATATAGGGGGCGTCTCTCCTGCCAGGACATCTTCACTATTACACTGACTTGAGTGCTGGAGGCCTCCTGGGATAAAGGTTGTTGCTGACGGAGCTTTGATGGCCACTTAAGGGGGAGAAATAGATAAAGTCGAGCCAGATCTTCAGGGAGCGCACGCCTAAGGGGAGACTTACTTAGCCATCTCCCCTCTCATCTGCTGCACAGTAAAATGGAGGGAAACAACTCTGCATCCTTTCCCATCCTTCTTCATCTTACCCTCTCTTGTTTTCTACAGGCTCTGCATTGTCGTCGTCCCCCCCCCCCCACTTGGTCTCTCTCCATTTTCTGCCCTAACAAGCGGCTACCCCATGGGCAAATCGCAGACTGGGGCCTCAGACATCAAGTCCTGTTCGACCACTACACAGGAGTGTGTCAGCAACAATGAAGCTCACACGATGATGAGACTCCCGCCCAGTGTGTGTGTGTGTGTGTGTGTGTGTGTGTGTGTGTGTGTGTGTGTGTGTGTGTGTGTGTGTGTGTGTGTGTGTGTGTGTGTGTGTGTGTGTGTGTGTGTGTGTGTGTGTGTGTGTGTGTGTGCGTGCGTGCGTGACTTTCTGCGAATGCGTGCCTGACTGGCCTGGATTTGAGATGTGTTTTTATTGAACTCACTCTTCCTATTTGCTCCTCTCCCCACTTGCCCAAAACAATAAAATAAAAAAAAATCACATTTTACCACGTCACTCACACCAACCAACTACCTTTCAAGCACATTTTCCCACTGTTGTGATGGAGTGTGAGTGCCTGAAGTAGAGCATCACATATCAAGACTATAGTGGGGAAAAAACACAAAAAGCAATAAACGGAGAGCAAAGAGAGGAGAGGTAGAAAAAATACAGAATATTTGAAGAAAGGGGAGATGAACAAAGAAATGAAAATCATTGGACTGAAGAATACTTCAGTCCAATGGCTGTCACTTTCAGTGTCTGTATGTGTGCGTGTGTGTGTGAGTGTGTGCTACATGTCCACTACAATTTACTTGGTCAATATCTTTTTCATTTTGCTCTCTGCATCAGAAATTTCACTCCTGCTATTATAGCTCCTCCATTCCAAGGATCCATTTAGCCCATACAAAATAGATTTTTACACAGTAAGTACTGGTTATGATTACATATTGTTCACAAAGTGCTGCTGTCATGAAAAACTACTTTTCATCTCAGAAGAAAGGTATACGTGCAGCATATTGCAGAAGTTTATATGTCAATGACTGAACTTGGTTTTATGTTGCTGAGTTTGGTGTGTGCTGCTCATAACATATTATACCAAATCTCCGTAGAAACTAAAAGGTTTTACAATGTAGTGCTCAAATAATCCTCAGGACTTCTGTGGGTTTCAGCTAGGTAAACCTAAGAGTTTTTATGACAAAGACAAAATGAAGACCTATGACAAGTAAATATGAGGGATCATCAGAGTCCCAGAATTGCTTACACTTCCCCACCTTTAAAGATAAGGCAAAGTAGCAGAGTAGAGAATAACCTTCGAGAGCCCAGGTTATCTCACAAACTACAGGCAGAGACAAGGAGAATCGATAGTCTTTCCTACGGCCAAGTTTACGAAGATAAATTCTGACCAGGGTGTTTGCAGACTCAGTTATCAGTTCCTTGATGGTCGTGTTTAGAGTTTTATCACAGCCTGCTAATATCTGTATCGTTGAGAAAGACGACACATAAACTTTGCATGCCGCGAAAAGAATAGTTCCTAATAAAAACACAATCAAGACCCAGAACATAATATTTAGATGATTGAATCTGAGACTTTTTAATAACTTGGACAGGTAAAATGGAGCTGTGGTCATTCGTAAGGGGTTCTCTAATTATTTGTTGGTTGGTGTGATCCCAGCTTGTACTACTTCTCTCATAACACTGATCCAGAAGAACCCATTTCTGCAGCTGATTGCATTATGCATCACGGTCACATAATGTAATGTAATAAAATATCACAAATCTTTCTTTCTCATTATCAACAAGTCATTGGCTGTTTCATTTGGGGTGGGGGGAAAACCAGCAAATCACAAATTGTGTTCTCTACTATAAATGCGGCTCATTGGTTTAATGTCAGTTGTGTGTAATTGGGTGTCTAGCCATGCCAACAGCACTGTGACAGGGGATTAAGCCTGGCTCTCTGCAGTGGTGGCGGATCGCTCTTTTCCCCTTGTGCCACTCAGACATCCCAACGAAAACCTGGTCCTGATGCTACTCTGATCCAGTTCACTATATTTCACCCAAACAATAGCTAATCTATGAACGAAACATGCAGGGGTATTCAATTAATGTGTCAGTCGACATCATTTCACTTAAAAGTCCTAAACATGGAGAGTGTGGTGGTTATTTAAAAATACTAATCACCAACATGGTTTAAAGGGGACATATTATGCCCAGTTAACCACAAGTTGATATGGTTCCTTGGGGTCTTAATGAGCTTACGCAGCAGCAGCATCCTTCCACACTGTTGAGTCAACGTTTAGAGGTGACCCGGGGGAGCCCCTAGGGAGCTAGCGTTAGCTCACGAAAAAATCGGGCCGGTGGAGCCCGCCTCGCTCGTCCAAGGCCATCTAGCGAGACTTCCTACATGGGCATGGTGAGTCTATGACGTTTATTTCTGTCATAATCCCATTCAACGCACTCTAGCGTATCGTTTCTGACAGAGGAACCACAACAAATTGCGGGAGTTGTTTTTTTTTCAGAGTTTTGGGGACGGTAGACATGCCAAAGTGTAGAAGCACTACAAAAGTGGAATTTTCATAATATGTCCCCTTTAAGAAAATCTGAAATATGCCACAAACCTTTCAATCCTATAATTTTCGACTAATCCCGAGAGGCGCAATACATCTAAGTATAATTTATCTGTTGAATCGCAGGCTGACAACAAGTCTTGTGTTAACGGGCAAACTGTCCACGAACCTATTTAGAACTGGATGGTCACACACCATTGATTTCAGCACTTGTATTTGACCCTAATTACATCCTGACCATAACCCTCCATGCAGCCAAACTGCCCCCTTCAAGGCAATAACTGCAAATTGATTTCTGTTACAGTTGCACCTCCTTGTACCATCCTTGTTAGAGTCCCTGACAATAGGCACAGTGTTGCACCTCTCGCCTAAGAGTAGAGCCGCTTCCTCCACATTAAACAGCCCATTACTAGACATTGATTACAGTTAACACCGATGCCAGAACATATTAATCGCTCCATCCTTCCGCTCTAGTGCCTCGACGCAGATCTGAACCTGAGCGTTTATCCGGGATCATTTAGAAAAGTTGGAGGAAGTGAGGGGATTTCTGTCAGGGCGTATCACATCACCCCCGCTGCAGCGAGTTCAGTGGGGCTGCGTGAAAATGAAGGGAGTCGGAATGAGGAGAATGTCAGGCAGAAAAGACAAATTGGATGTTTTGGCGCTCAGGGGGCAAAGAGAGGAGTAGCTTGATAAAAGCAGTAGCAGCAAGGTCATACAAGACTTGTCTGTTTGCAGCAGCAATTGTTAGGTAATAGGCAGCCATTTCCACAGGTAACTAAATGAGGAGGAGAAAAAACGAGAGTCAAGATGAGAGCGAAGTACAATAAGGAGCTATGGAGGTGTAGAGATAGAGAGTCAATGTTCAGTAGGAATCACAATTATAAATAAATCTAAAAATAGGAATCCTGATGTAATACTGTTGTCGATTAGAGAGCAAAAATACTCCTTATTAAATTTAATTGTTTTGTAATGACTTTTGTTTTCCCCTGTTTTAATTGTGAGCTGAACAAAGATTGATCTTCACTACTAGGATAACGTATTTATAACTTTATTCTGAAAAATATCCGTCTGACGTTGTGGACACGGTATAATAGTTTAATCTGTAGGTCTTCAACATTCTTATGGACAGGTTTTTACATACTGTATCATAATGCAGATACTTATTTTCTTCCAAACTCTTTTGTATTTCAAATTAGCGCTATTGTATTGGTGTGTATGTCTATTCTTGACTGGAGGGACTGTAACATATATTTTACGGAAAAAGCTGAAGGCATCAGAATAAAAGACTCAGTCTTAACTCTGGGGAGCGTTGATGATTTCTAGTTTCAAATTGTGAGCTGTAATATGAAAGGAATATTCAACTCACCTGTTGATAGCAGAGCTGAGCTCATCCAGACGCCGTGCATCGGTGGTGGAGGTGTTGTCGAGTTTGGACAGGCTGTCCATTCTCTTCAGAATCACTTCCAGCATGTCACTGATCTTCCTCAGCACACCACGTGACTCCACACCCCCTAGCACTGAGCGGAGAGACAGACATGGAAGGAAGGAGGCAAGAGGTGAATGAAAAGCTGGACAGTGGCGTGCATGAAAACCTTGTGGAACAGCGTGTACATTAACCACAGAGCCTGAAGCTCTTCTGGCGGAGGTTTTGATTTGGACAAGTGTCTTTGCACGGCAGCATAGATGAAAAGTAAATTCTCTTCTCCTTTTAGCCAAACAATGCAAAAGTCTTCAAAATTTCAGCACATTTTAAAACCGGATTGTATGCCTTCAGCAACCAGTCAAGTTAAACCCATGTGTGTCCAGCCTCATAAGTAGTGAAGACTGAAGGAATTTAATAAAAGGAAAAAACTGTATTTTGCAATAACATAAACGTGTTTTGTGAGGTCACTGTGTCCTAAATCCAGTTCACAGGTTGTTTATATCGCTGCCAATACACATCACTTGGTTGTATTTAACAGATAATAAGCATCAATGGCCAAAGCAAATTTGCAAAAGGAGAGTATTACCTACACATTTACCCTATTTATCCATTCAGATAAAGGCTAATAAAGGGAGGTGTATATCAGAAATCCAAACTTTGTTGTAGTTTGGTCTATTACCTCTGTCCCTCATCTCTTTGTTGGAATACGGTAGTTTACTGAATAAAAATGTTTACATACAGTCAATATGAATACTGTTTGAGGCAGCTAACATGTAATGAACCTTAAATCTATGTGTTAAACGGACTGAAAAGAGATGACGCCTTATGAACCCTCACAAATGGCAATGAAATAAATGTTTGGACATTGCAGAATCCTTACTCAAGCTTCTTTTCGCGATTGATGTGTAAACCTCTTTTCTTTCCTCTCTTCCCATGCTTGCTTCAAGGTTTGCTTTTGTGATGGATTTCTCCCTGCCCTTGGGATCTTTTGAAAGTATCCATCAGTTTGTCCACAAACCACCAACAGGTCACCTTCTATAAACGTGTGGCACTCGGTCTGCAGCACAATCCCCAGGGGTGGTTGCCCTGGCAACCAAGATCCCTACACGTGTGATGAAGCTGTGATATGATAAGTCTCTGGCTGAGGGAAACGATAGCCTTCACAAACAAGGTGGGGAGTGTGAGCTGTGGGACTGTCACACGGTCAAGTAGTTACACAAGTCAGACATACACAACATGATTGATTGGAACGTAGGGCTGGGTGATGTGACCTCAAATCAATATCACAATTATTTCAAACTTTTACCTCGATTACAATCAATGGAGAGTGAGTGAGCTCATGTGAGAATAAAGCAGGAAAGTGTATTCGCAGATGGGCGAGTTAATGATGTTTCTTACATGCAGCTGATGTGAAATATATTCGTAGAAATACAACAAGTTACCGACAGAGATGTCAACTTGGAAAGACAACAAGATTTGAGAGCTATACATGTGTCATGACCTGGCTCCTGCATGCTCTACAGACACCACTCCTCATCTGACTGCTCCTGATGTGTCTGACCTGGACAATCTCCTGCTGCGTTCTTCATATGTGAAAGGCCAACTCCGAAAAACATGTTTTTGAGTTCATGTCCGAAAAAGGCTCTTGTGATCCTATTGCCACACACACGCCTCTGGCTAAGCCATCTTGGATCCCCTCCCCAACCCTCTTCCATCAGATCACAAGATTTCAATCACAGGTTTTAGTTGAGTGTCACTTTTTGCAGCATCCAGGATGCTGACACAGAAAGTGCCTCCACAGAAAGCCCACTTTTACAGTGGGACCGAATAAGAGTATCTTCTCTTCACTTGAGCATTCGTGTAAATCCTTAAAGTCTAAAAGCCAACACTTTTGGTAATCCCACGTCTTGGTATGTGTACGGCTTTAATTCTTGTTTCCTCAGCATTCAGCACAGTACGTTACCCAGTGCTCTATTTTAATCTCATCATAAATAGGGTTTTGTTCAGGCCAGACACTCCAGAGTCTGATGTCTGAATATGGGCTTAACTTTATATTCTCTGAAACCTTTTCATACGAGACGTTCACCAGAACTCTGAGTTATGAAAAGCCAGGAACTAATAACGTCGAGGCTCTTTGCTGCTTTCTATGTCTCCGTCTGTGAGGTGGCCAATTTATTTCTTACACCTAACAAAACAGGGTGATCTCTCTGAGAACAGAGAGGAGGAGTTCTGTGTGTGTTGCTTTGTGTGTGTCTAAAGATGAGCCGGCCATCAGAGCTGAAAAGAGATTCTCAGCACAAAGGAGCGCACACACACAAACACAGTAATGGAGACAGGTAGAATATACTCTAACTGCATAGACGATGTACCCGACCTCATTAGAATGATTACCCAGACACAGCCAGGTTCACAGTGTCTGTGAGTTCAGCCATAATGGTCGTAAACGAGGAGAAGGTGAAAAAGAGGTGGAGACGCATATGGAAAGGTTCCTTATTGAACTCATCACATTTAAGAGAATCAGCGAGAGATGAACAGTGACTCATGAAAGAGGAGGTAATAAAATAAATACACAGTTAACTATATATTCTCCGGTTTAAATGAACTGTAATAGCTGAAAAATGACAGATGAGGAAGAGTAGGAGACATTTAGTACATTTAAGGAGATGAAGCTGAGGTTGGGAGGAAGTTAACTTTTTTTAAAGCTTCTTCATCACTTAATTTTTTCAGATGGGATAATATTTATTACTCAAAATCAAAAGAAACAACTTTACTTGAATGAAAAGTTCAACAGGCTTAGGCTAATTAATGAACACACCATAATAGGACTGGGTGAAACAGTTGATTTCTTTCAGGTTTAGAGAAATTAAAAACTAAAATTGTGGTTTGTCTGATCTTGCAGGCTACCCTAATTAATTAAGAATGTTTTGTTTTATTTGGTTTTTACTCTCTTCTCATCTCTAACATTTTTATTTAAATATATTCCAGCCCTAATGTTGGCTATTATTTACACTCAAAATGTCACTTAACTTGCAATGGTATTAATATTATCATCATCATTATTAATATTGTCATATTAAAGACAATGATAATGGTTTTATACTAATCTTCATGGGCAGAGAACTATACAAATTGGCGATAGATCAAGTATGTATTATTATTGTATAACCATGCTTGTACAATGCAATAACAATTTATATATGATTTATAGTTTGCTGTATTCAACTTGAGGAAAATGTTTATTGCTAATACTCATTTGTACAAAGTGTTTTAAAGGAGGTTAAGCACCTGAACTGTTTTGTTGTTGGGAGAAGGAGACATCAGTGTCATCTTTGTCATCATTAGATTTATCAGTGTGTGTAAAAATCCAATAAGACAAACACAGAGAAGACAGATGGCAAAAAAGGTTTAAAGCACAACAGTTGTCAAAAATGGACAGGTTGCTGGCACCTGATGAACAAGACAAATGGGGTGTTCATAAAAAAATGGCAGTTTTTAAGAGAAGATTTTACTCCACTGTGTATGCTACAGATGCATTTTAATGTCAGGTGCAATTATGACCTAAAGTGATCAAAATCCAAACACTTTCACTGCCCCATACGATAATGCAGAGTGAGGAGAGCCAAGGGAGATCTGTCCCCTTGAATATGAGGCCGCCATTAAATCCTCAGTAACCATACGCACAGTTACCAGCTTAACATGATACAGCTCTGGACAGATGGGGCACAAAGGTCAGAGTGTATCCTTGCAGCCCCAATCAGAGCTCTTGGTAGAGCCCACATTGACACAGCAAACACCTGGATTACACTGTCCGACCGCTCCATCAAAGCCCATGTCTGCTGCTTGACAGGCAATTTCAGCCAATGGGCTCCATGCCTAACAGCGCTGATGCAAGGTCATTGTCTGCCTGCATCGCCTCCAGCGGCAGATGGAAACCGAAGTTCAGTGAGTTATCTCCACAGCGACAGATGCATTTGTGTGGGTCTGAGAGTGTCATATCCTTTGGTGTGATGGATCGCTTTGCCGATGGGTCCCGGGATGATCTTTGTGACGCCTCGATAATGGATGGCATCCCTGTCAAGGGTCAAGCAAATTAAAAGGAGCGGCCAAGCTGGGAAAATTATAGCTTATGTTAAGCGTTGTACAAATAAAGGCTTGTCTAAGCTTCAGTGCTTTTCCTAAGGAATTAATTCCCTGGCAAAGTCTCTGACAAAGCATCCGAATGACCACACCCCCGCATAGTTTTAGAGTTTGTTTGTTTTAACAAATTCGTGCTGCTTTGAATTAGTGTTAAAATGTGTGACTCCCTGTCTGGGTGGCTGTTAATAAAATACCAGATGAGACTATATAAAATTGTTAAACACAGTAAAATATATCAGTACTCGCCAAGATAACATCTGTGATGATCAGCAGTGCATCAACAGAACAAACTGCAGGTAGAAGAGAACAGATCTTCAATGTGTTCTCATGTATCAAATATCATTTCGGGTCAGGGGGCTAATTGTTCTCTGTGAGTCTTTGTCTCTTGACGAATCTCTGTGTCAAAACTTAGTCACAGAAGCTGCTCTCCCCTGGATGGCAAATGACCGACGGTAACAGATGAGGTCTCCCTTTGAAGAGCGGGTCCTCAGCCTCACCTTTTATGAAATCTTTATAATGTGTTTGACCAAGGAAACTAAAGCAATGCTTGCTTAAATGATAGAGAAAATGACGACCCCCATCATATGAAACCTCATTCAGAATGTGAGGACACTGTGTCCATAGACAAAGCGCAAAATGGAATAGATAGAAGATAAACAGCAGCAATAACATTACTGCAGAGATGAAGGGAGTTAAACTTGCTCAAGCTTAAAGGCAATTGAGTCAGAAATGGTTGTGTGTAAGTGTGTGCACTCTTTGCGATTGGGTCTATATATTGGGTCCAGGTCACATTTGCTGTTCAACAAAGCTGCAACCAGTATGACCATAGGTAAATCAAATAGCCCATACCAAACAGGCATGTCAAGAACAGGCACTAATGAATTTGTGATGTAGAGCTTATGCACAGATTTCACAGCACTGTCTACTTATCACTTAAGAGTGAAAAGCCTTTCAGTTCTTATAGTAATCTTGAAAAAAAGGGCGAAAGTGGTATTAGAGTCATTTTTACTTTAATGAAAAAGAGACCATGACTGACACCACAGTTGTTAAAACCGACCATAAAAGAGATTTGTGATGACAAAAAGTCTGTTTCCCATCACTCTAAATTCTCATGGCCATGGTATATATACTGTATGTGAGAGAAACCTATTGTGACCTGACAGTGTTTTCATTTCTTTTACTTTTTTATTCATTTTGAAAATCTCCCTCTCCGTCTTATGAATCTATTGCCATCATACACACAAATGATAACATTTCCATTACTTGTTGGTCTTTCACTTGCACTGTGACACACTGAGACCTGCATTATATCAAAGTCCCTGCGGAAAGCAGATATTCAAACTCGAAGTCAGAGCAGCTTATATTAGTGAGTGATGGTTAGCTCAAGGACAAGAACAGCCACATAAGCAACTTTTAACAAGATGCATCATGGAACACGAGGATGGAAGACACAGTGTGCTTCAGGAAGACAATGGTATTGTTGAGTTGTGCTCATAATAAAGCATTGTGTGTATATTACTTTGTTAATCTCGATAAATGCATGCATTTATTTGGTTGATATGCAGTTCCAATTTTACTGGAAAGGCAACTTAAAGGTTGATGATTTAGACTAGAAGGTCACTCAGTAGAGCACACACCTCCTCCAAGGCCCCTTATGAAAACACATTAAATTCACTAGATGCAGATTTTCATTTCTATCTGCAACAAATGGCACACACTCAGAGAAAGAGATTTCATTCTATTATCAATAGCCATGAAATAATCTCTGAGAAATCAAGGACATTAAAAAAACAAAAAACTGTCGCAATTTTAAAGAAAAATAAATCTGCGATTCATCCACAGATCCAGGTCTGTTCAAAGATCTCCTGATCCATCCTTCCACCAGGTTTTGAGGCAATATATCCAGTAGGTTTTACTTAATAGTACTAACAGACAAACAAACAAACTTTTTTTTTTTTAGAAATGTGTACACTCCGAATCAAATAACCACATCATTTACTTTAATTAAATGTGCATTGCAACTAATTGATATGCGTGATTCAATAACTTATCTCTAGGGATCAAACAAGTCATTTTCAGCACTTGAGTAATTACTTTAGCAGAGTTGTTTAGCTGCTTGTTTGTTGACAGCGATTAAAGCTGTCTTAAGATTCTACGAGAGTAAAAGCAGTTAGTTAATGGGAACGAGCTGCTGTTATTCCATCATGCTGGGTTTGTCTTCCCCCACTGTAATGGAGTGGAATAAAATCAGCACAAATACACCCACGCAGACAGTGTTCTGCTATGGCCACCAAACTGGACTGGATATTTGATGTCAGCGCTTGAGCACTTTGTGTGTGTGTGTGTGTGTGTGTGTGTGTGTGTGTGTGTGTGTGTGTGTGTGTGTGTGTGTGTGCTGTAGCCTACACATTTGCCATTGACCGTTTTGAGCTACTGAGCATCCAAATCTTGACAGTACGAACAATTAGCATTACTGACTGGAAATTAAATTTAACAAAGTGTGTGTGTGAGTATGTGTGTGTGTATGCCTGCACTTGTTAAAAGAGTTCATTAAATAGCGTGACCGTCTGCTTGACTTTGTGCTAACGGAAATGGCAGAAGGGGTTACACAATGTAAAGCAGCTACGACTTCCCTCCATCAAATCCTTTTCATGTCACGGAGTTAAAAAATTCACATTTTACCGAGGCTGGGAACAACGTTTGTCTGCGTCAATGGCACCATCAAAAGAGAAGGACTTTTCATATGTCAGCACAGCGGGGTGTCACATAAAAGAACATAGAGAAGGCAGGGGTGTGTTTGAATAGTATGCAAGTATCTCTATGACTGCAGTATGTAATGTGTGCGGGGTGAAATAGAATGGATTCCTATTACTGTTGAAAGCTTAGCAGAAAAAGAAGGATTTAAAGCAGTGGGGTTTCTTCTAATAAAAGGGCATTATTTAGACTTAAGGTGCTTCAGCAGCTTGAATGCACATGTTTGGTCTGTGTGTGTGTAATAGGAAAGACATCAGGGCAGCAGGGTGAAAAGGTGGATTCAAATCGCATTGAAATTAAACTTCACAAATTCTAAAAGCAAAAAAAAAGGATTTTCTCTTAAATTGTTTTTTTCACAGACTTGTTTAGATGTAGATTAGTAAGGCCCAAGTCTAGTGAAATATTAATACATACAGTTATTTCTGCATCTGAAGTGCAATCAAGAACCGTTTTTAAACCTTCAATCAGCCACTTGTGTGTGTGAGTGCGTGCACTCTTTGCGATTGGGTCTATATGATCGTCTCTCTGAATTTGTTTGCAGTTTCTCCCAACCAACATGAGGGCTGACTTGTGTGACTGCACACAAACACACACGTGCATGAGGTTATTATTTGTGCCGGAACAGGAGGCTGTTTTGATTGGTTTGGGGAGGGGATCGCGGGAGGAGGAGGGAGGCGTTTGAATATTTATGAGAAGAAAACCATTTGTGGTCTGATGAAAGCTGACAGAAGGGCCTGCTGGATAGAGGTTGACACCGCTAAATTAACTGCAGAACTGAAGGCAGATGTCACTTTGTCACAGGAGCACACACACGCACACACACACACACACACACACACACTCACACTACTTAAAGAGGAACATCCGCCACCCTAAAACAAATGTGTGATATTAATTAACACCTAAAAACTAGACACCTGTCTCAACAAGTTTAAAATCAGTTGCAACCGTAAATTATGCTTTAACACATAAAGCAATTATGGGATGGTTCAACAGTGCGTCATGACTCTGTGGGCTCATAAATGTTTTTGCTTTATTGAGATATTCCAATCTCGGTGAGCATAAATTGACTGCAAGGCTTCAAGCTGTGAGCCAGAAAATGCAGCATAGCAGGAAAGTCACCACGGCGGCTGTCATGGCCTCCTGCCTGTTGTTTCCCATTACTCACGATCAGCCCGGGGATTTGTCTGGAGACGACATCATCGCCACAGTATGTCCCCCCCACTCCTCAGGTTAAGGAGGCACTTGTCAAATACAGCGAACTAGAACGGAGCTATACACAATCCACACGAACACAGATTCCTTCAGACACGATGCGTGTTTACCTGTGCACACACCAACCACTTCCTCTTCGTCCTCCCTCTTCACCCTCCCTCTTCACTGCTCCCTACAGCTTTCCCTTCTTTTCCCCTTACCCTGGTCTTTCTCTCACTGTCATCCCCCTCGTGCCCTGTTCGCACACTTTCACCTGATTCGTCATTCTCCTCCAACCCTCCCTCTCCGTTGCAGTGAAGGGAACAACACAATCAACGGTAAAACTCCACTCTTGGGGGGGAGGGGGGGGGGGGGGATGGCAGACAGACAGAGTGGAGGTTATTCGCCGCGTTATACCTCTCCATTCTCCAATACATCTTCCCTGCTCATTTCTACACCTACGTTCAATTAGTACAAATTACATGCCGCTTCATTATTATGGCGTCGGAGCTCCAGCGTTCGTTAGCTAAGGAACGGCAGGACCGAGTGCAGACGGGGAGAGGATTGGGACGGAGGTGGGTTTATATTTATCTGCACGCTGGGAATGAAAGTTTTCTGTGAAAGCGGTGTGAAGGCAAATGAGAATGCAGCAGATGAAGCATGAAGGGAGAGAAACATCGCGCTGGCAATAAAGTAAACACAATGAATGCCAATAATCTAAAAGACAATTTAGTAAGACGTAAAGCCAGAAATGACGGCATGATCAATACGCTCATTTGTACCCCACGTTAAAGAATAGAAAAGGCCCAGCTGGCGACGATGTAAAGTGTAAACACTCGTCTCCATTTCATTTCCCCCTCTTGGTTTGGCTTTTGAAATATTTATTGTTCATTTGGTTTTGACATTTTCTCATAATTCATTCAGCGCCGTCAAGGCAAATTAGATTTCCTGATGGGAGATGAGGAGAGATGAGAGGATATTAAAAGACTTAAAGAAAGATGGGACCGCAACAATGCCTATTAATGCTGACGGCTTCTGTCACTTCTCTTCTCTGTGCTTCTCAGTTTCGAAGGGATCGAGGAAAGGATGAAGAAAGACTCTGATCGCTGTAATCTAGCACTTTGTCGCTCAACAAATCACACCCTCCTCTTCCTCCTTATCTTCCTCCTGTCCCTCATCAGGAGGTGTTTTGCCCCACGGTTCTCAGGATTTTATTTGAATTGTACTTTGTAGGTGTCACATTCCAAGTGGACAGGCTCCTTCTCAGCTTGTATTTCCACTCTTCTTCCATCTCCTTCTTCTTCTATACTTCCCCTCATCTTTCATTTGCTCTCTCTTTAATTCTCACTCCTTCACTCCACTGTCGGCTTGATCATCATGCTTTATCTCATGATGATGACAGAGGATGAAACACTGGCATCGCTCAGCGTGAACACACACACAGACACACACAAAGCACTTGAGAGGGACAAATAGAAAAACAATATTTGAACAGAAACTAAATTGCATACCCATATGCAGCATGAAAGGTTAATCTGTTGACAAGCCGAGTGTGTCTGCGTCTGTGGGTGTATTTGCGTCTTGATGAAACTGTGATGAAATGGGGCGATAGCGATTGCTGTCTTGAACCACAATCTAACTCAACCCAATTCTTCATCAAACAGGATTGTGCTCCTCGGAAATACATGCGAGTGTTGCATTGTTGATTTGTCGGTTTATGATTGCAAACACACACCATGCGTATGAGAACATCGAAGCAAGCACACTCCGGCCATAACGGGTGTGAGTGCAGCGTGTGGTGGATATACACAATCTAAAAGATAACCATGTTGCCAGGTTGGAATGGCTGTGGCTCAGGGGGTAGAGCGGTCATCCTCTAACCAGAAGGTCAGTGATCCCAGTCTTTCCCATCTGTGTGCGAAGGTTTCCTAGGGCAACATACTGAACCTCGAGTTCCCCCTCATAGATTCACTGTATGAATGCGTGAATTGCAGTGCAGTCTATATATATATATATATACAGACCATTAGGTTGCAGCCGCACATGGGAGCCGAAATGGAAAGCACATGGGCCACTCACGGGTCCAGTGTGGCCCGCCTGTCACACTATGCCCACACTTGATAATAAACGTCATACGACCATTATCGTACACTGGCAATGCATCTACCCACGGAAATGGTCACAGATTGCTGGAATAATAGCTTAACCGTCAAATATAGGCACATGAAGCTTTATAAAATGGAGAATTAAAAAGCGGCTAACAAAGAGAGCAAGGTCAGTAAAGTTGTGAGTCATTATTGCATCCTTGTCCATGTTGCATTCAGCAACTGTAGTCTGTTGGGGTAGCCTTCCAGGAAATGATGTTAGAACGTGGGTGTAAACGTCATTTCCAAATTTCTTTTAAAACTTAAAACATATTATTTGGGATGTAGCCTCATTCTAACAAGCGTGTGGGAAGGAAGCAGTGACCCTCATTTCGATGTCCTCCCCCTGCAAAAGTCGCTGTCGCTCAGAAATCATTTCTCTGCTGACTTGTACTAGTTCAGCACAACATGACTGTTCATAGCAGACAGACGCACAACTGCTGGGCTTGTTCTACCACGACCGCGTCAGTGTATGTTAGTGTGATGGAGCGTCGTGTTGTACTCTGACACTGGGTGATGTGCAGAGGTTTAAAGTGCGTGTGTGTGTATCTGCCCCGGTCAGATGAGGGTGTACAAGCATTTTGAGGGGAAATACATGTATGACATGACCTTCACACTGTTCTGTGATGGGTGTGCATGTGTGGTGTAAATACAGACAATATTTATTCTCATAAAGAAACATCCAGGAAACGTGTGGGAGAAAAAAGTTTGGAAGGTTGTACCTGCACCTCCTGGTGGATGTGTTTACCTAACTCAGTTAGCATTCTTATCACATGAACGGCAGAGATGGAAAAAATTACCATATTAATAACCAACACTATCAATTAACTGCAGTGTAATTGCCATGAATGTTATTTGATGACATGAGGTTGGTTTTCAGGCACTTCGTTATAACTAAAACACGTCAGGCACGATCCTAGTAACAACATGGACATTGGCATGAACATTATTTACAAGACGAGAATTTGTAAGTCAGATTAACTATCTGTGATATGACATGAATGTGGCACCAGGTCAGTTAATCAACATGTGCATTCATCAGGCTTTTAACGGGGGTTACTTTCGGAATTTACTTTTAGAAGTAAAATGATTCATTCCAAACTATTTATTCATGTATAATTATCACCTTGGCCCTAATCTTGACAACAAAGATTTAAAGCATAAAGTCAGCACGACCCAGAGTCACATTGCCATCCTAACTTTCAGAAAATCTGTTTCGTGGTTAGTGTGGTTAGATTGTCGGGCACATGACGTCCACGCCTTGGGCAGAAATCGCATGCACTGTATCTCCCCTGCCTCTCCACCACATCCCCTGAAAGCCTCCAATCAATCAACATCACGATGAAACACGGTCATATCAGAATCCTCAGGGAAGGATAAGACAGAGGGAGGGGGGGAAGCTGGTTCAAGACAAGTGGATTTCAGCGGTCATCCCACGGCTCTTCAGAAATAACAAGATTCATGCCAGAGGCAGGTCTCACAATTCACTTACTCTTGTCATACGGAGGGAGCACTGGCAGATACTGAATATCAGGAATGTCAAATTAGATGTAGAATAAACTTTCCTGATACAAAACTTTCATTTTCACCCATCCTGAATTTCCCTTTCATTTGTGTTGGAGCTGAAAGGCTTTGTGATAACACATGGCGTTTTTATACCTATAGTTAGGCTGTAATCTGGACTGAGGGCACCTCCTCTAAAGCGTCTCGGCGCAATTGTTTTGGTCTGCAGCCGGGTGTGATTACTGTGTTCACATCTGCCTTAATGAATCACTCCATGAGCGGAAACAACCCCAACCATACTCAGTGTGAAAACGCCCTAAGAGGACAGACCTTTTTTTCTGTGCAACCATTTGAGACAACACGTTTTGGCAACAGTTCTAAAAAAAAGCCATCATATGCCAGAAGGGTAGTTTGCAAGCGATTTGGAATAAAATAATGTTCCTAACACTCTGTACCGCTCTCATCCTGTAGGGATACTTTATATTTTCACTATGAAAAGATCTGTTCCCCTGAAATCATTTTTTTTCCCTATGTTTTCTCCATTATCTCTTTCTCTCTTCCTCCCTCTATTCCATGTGCTCACAGATTCTTTATCCCTGCAATTCCTCACATCTTCAAACTTTCCTTCCTGGCATCCCTTACTCCCAATTGTCCTTAAATATCATCTAACAGTCTCTACCTCTCCCTCTCTCTGGAACTGTAAGTGTTTTTTCTCTATAATTCAGCCCTCAGCAGATAAATTAGCATCTGTCAAGGCTTCGGTCTGTGCAGAGCGCTTTGGCAGGAGACATTTCTCGATGGCACACTTCAGCGCCCTGGCGCCTTCACTCATCCCGTTATTTACTCTGACTCACAGGTAATGAAGAAGTGGACTGGTGAAACCATGTGTAAGAGAGGAAAGACATACCACTGTTGGAGCCAGAATGGATATCTGGCCCTGTGATACTGGGAGGCTGTGTTTCAAACTGGGGCTATACAAATGTTTACAGTTGAAATGAACATCTGGGTTTGGGGAAGTTCAGGCGTAAAGTGGAAAAGGTGTTTATCTGACGGCGTTCGGCCAATAGCTATAGCCAGAATAGAAAATGAATGGCAGACTTTATACAACACAGTGGTTGCCACTAATGTGGAAAATCTGGCACACTGGTGTATTGCACATATTTCATTTATTTCCAGCTGTTTATATAAAGTTCCGTTTATTCACACTGCAAAAAACAGATTTCACAATTTCTCAAGCCCAATAAATGTTTTGTTACAAGCATACATCTTGTTAGAGTGCAAGCATATTCTACAAAGCTCCACTAATTTGGGATAAATATTTGCTCCAGTATTTTGCTGTAACAGCCATAAGTGTTTGTTTTTTTTAAGTTGAAATTTCCCCCAAACTTTAACTCGCTAATGGAATATTTAAGCACCAACTGTTGAGGGCGTTTTTCACGTAATGGTAAATCAGAAAACAGAGGCCACTGTTTACATTTTCAGTGAGCACAGCTTGCAGCAGGTAGCTACTCTAAAGCATGCATAAATATAATGAAACACCTGTTATGATTTGATGTACGTCTCATACAAACCATATCTGTGTTTTCCACCTCAGTACAACAGAAAACAGTACATCCAGTCAAGATTATGAAGGTTCTATTTGCTGACTTAACTTTGATTGAATAAAAGCACAGTGGACATTGGGGTTTGTTTTATACAGTGTCTTCTTTACAGTTTTCAAATCAGTTGGCTGTGGAACACAAATTACTTTAAAGCTTTTATCTTGATCATTTGAAAGCAAATACAAAAGCAGAAGGTCACGCTGTAGACTGCACAGATAACACAAATACAGTGTCAAGAATGTGAGAAAAATCCCACTTTTAAGAACATTCAGTCATTAATGTGCAATCCTGCTGAGAAGGCAACCAATACACAAACAAACCAGCGGAAGATAAAAAAAATAAACAAGCTACTTGGTGAGGCTAATGATCAAAAATAATCATCCTCTAATGTGTATGAGCAGGTGTCCCACTTAAAAATCATACAAATCACTACACATTGTGAATCCAACATCAAGAGCACTGAGGTTTTACATATTTCCTGCAGGCCAGGCAAATTATAAAATGAAAGGATTGGCTGCTTAAACCAAACCAGAGTCTAAAATTACAACCACTTTCACTAGCCTCTTCCAGTGAAAGCCCTTTTTGTTTATTTACCTGTAGCAGTCAAACTCTTTTACTACCTCCATCCATTCCTTCAGTGGCGCATCATTATATATGTGTATATAGTTATGTTTTCCTTATTGCTTGCTCTACCTAAGCTCAAGTTAAAGCTTTCTTTAATTTAATATGTGCTTTAGAGACACTCTTGACTGATCACCAAGAGAAATGGTTATTACTTTTATCGCACCGACCCTGAGGTCTTATCGCTGGTCGAATAATTAAACTGGTTCCGCATGATAATTCTCATTAACGCTGCATTTCCCTAAATCAACCGGGTCACAGTTTACAGCTTCGCCTCTGATCTGTCTCCCTCTCGGCTGAATCTGACAGACACGTCGACTTCAATAAGCCTCCGTCTGCAGCCGACACTCTGTGGTCGCTGCCTGATGGCATTATCTTACAGCTACCGGAGACAGTGCAGTGTTTTATTGTGCTGATGCCGACCCTTTATTCTCCCAAATAAGATTTATCTTTATGTTTCCTTGCTGAGTGAGTTGTTGGTTACTGGGGATTTGGTACTAAGTGAGTGTGGATAGCATTGCTGGTCACTTAAAGTTAAAAGTGTGCTTTGATTATACTGTAGCTGGCACAGCAGAAACATGCACACACCACTCTATGACATGCACACAGAGGCACAGCACAGAAACCACAACACCGTGCATGCAACGAACACACACATTAAATCCCACAGGATGACTAATCAATTATTCATTAATTCCCCTGTGCTGAGGAGGATATTCTGAAATATTGATGATGGTGACTAGACAGTGCCAAGTGTGTTTGTGTTGTTCATATGTATCTGAATACGAAGGCCAATAAATATATAATTGCACTACCAGTTCTTAATGTGTGGCATATGAAATTAGACTGTGTGTGTATTCTTATGTTAATTATCCGTCTCCATATTCAAGGATTAAAGTTCTGCAAGTGACTTGGAACTAGAAGAGTAATTAATAGAAACTGTTGTATACAATGCAAGGTGTGTTTCTCTTAGCCCTGAAACACACAACTTATTTTTGTTCATCAGTTTGCTTGAGTATAATTACACTGCAAAACTCAACCTCAGTCATTGTATTATTTTAAATTATATAAATGTTAAGTTTGTGTGACATTACTATTATCTTTAATATCATAACATTTTAAACCATTACCTGAGTGCTCAAGGACATGTTCATTTCTAGAGCAATATATTTTTTAGTTTTTTTATTTAAACAAAACTGGCGTGGGGCTGGAAGCGTTATTATTGTTAAACAATCATATTTGATCAGGCCTTGTTTGCCCACATGTTAACAGTCCATGTGGAGAGCAAGACAAGAGGAACACTTTGACCAAAACTCATCAGCTTTCAGGTTTTTAATTCGTCTGCATTCATTTGCAGACAGCTGTTAACAGAGTGTAGCCAGCATGTGGTCTAGCCCTGAAGCACCTACTAAAAGTAAGAGAAGCACTTGATTTGTGTGAACTCGTCAGTCGGTAGTTGGTTTACAGCAAATTGAAAACGTCTTGCCCGAATATCAACCGTCTTCACCGGAAGTTCAAAATTACAGGCCATGGTCCCAGATGCTAATTCATCGTCAGACTATGGACAATGGGCTCGGAGATTGGTACAAAGGGAGAACACAATTGAAATGTTGGTCCTGACAGATCAGCAAAACACGACCGTTCTTTCTGTCTGATTAAACCGATCTTTGTGGAGCAAAGTTTATCTTACATCCGTTTTAATATATTTAATTACCTCACCTATTTGCTAAAGTGTGCACTGTAATGATATATATATATATAATTAAATCGCAATTCTCTTTGAGTGGTTTGGCTTTGTTTCCAAAGCACTGGATGTAGCAATAACACTGGCAGCTAAAGAACACTTGATAGACAGTTAATATAAACCAGCATGAGAGAGAGACTATGAATTTGATGATAATATAGACAAACTCCACACAAATGAAATATGCATCTTGTGTTATGGTCATACTGTTGAAACGTTGAAACAACACACACACCTCATTGGCTGAGTTACCCTGAAACATCCATCCATTATCTATACTGCTTGTCCTTTCCACTGTGAACAGGTCGCCAGCGTATCTTAGGAACAACTATATAGAGACAAACAACCACTAACACTTATACCTACTGAGTCTCCAGGTTATCTAATATGTATGTCTTTGGACTGAGGGAGGAAGCCATAGTGCCTGGAGAAAACCCCACGCAGATACGGGGAGAACATGCAGGCTCCACACAGAGCAGCTCTGATCGGCCAGCAGGTTTAAACCTGTGAGAGCTCTAACCACCACACCACCAGGAGGCCCTTCACACTGAAACAGATCTATAATATTCTCAAATTTAAAAAAAACCCACCTCAGAGCATTATAAAAGAAGATACACTAACAACTATGCATATGTAGCTGTGTTATGTGTGATGCACATTTAATTGCTGAGAAAATGCTCACTGGATATGAATGAAGCATGGATTTTAGTTGCACAAAGCAGTGCTGAGGGGCTCGAGGGAATTTTATCCATCGACTTGCTAAACTGTGTGAGCTCAGCTGCTTCGAAAGCTTGCGGGTATAGTTAGCTTTGTGTGTGTGTGTGTGTGTGTGTGTGAGAGAGAGAGAGAGAGAGAGCTGGAGTTGGTGCATGTGTGAATATCATGTCCTATATACCGTGTGTCTGGAAACAATGAGACCACTGGTGTGTATGTGTGAATATCTCCGGCCTGAACTGCATGTTCATGTGTATACTTCAAGATTCCTCATCCTTTAGATGCTGAGTCGGAGGCATTTCTTCACAGACTGATGGCCTATGGTGTGATCCATGGAGACTGACGCCGCCTTGAGCGGACCCATTAAGGAACTGAGCGTGATCAGTCAAAGTGCATTAATCCAACTTGATCACCTGAGGGCATTAAAAAAAATTACATCCAAATTTAGAAGAAATTAAACCAATGAAATCACATGCACGCAGGAAGAGACACAATACCTTGACATGAATGTTCTCATAGGCACACACCCCCACATACATCTAGACAAATACAAAAAGCACAGTGCACTGATAGCCCAAGATTTATTTATTTTCCGGTTACTGCTATGAGCCAACAGCTCTAATAAGAGTCTGGTGTTTCATGCTTCGCTTGTGTCACTGCAGCTCAACTTGTGCTTGAAGTGAACACGATTCAAGTCGCGCAGTTGAAAATCCCAGGAAAGTGACTGTACACTGCCAGAGGTATTGTAAGGGGAGTATTACTGACAAGGAAAAATGGTTTGCGCTTGTTAAAGCCGTTCTCATTCAAACGTGATCCATTTCTCAGCAGACGAACCTGAATGTTACACGACAGAAAACAGTGAATGAGAGATTTGGGAAAACCCTTCATAAATTGTTTTTTTTCTGTTGGGCCTCTGTGTGTTTTTCATTCACTGTAAAACGAATGGGACCTATCATCTGGGATGACAGGTAATGCCATTTAAAATTTCCCAGGGAGAGGAAGAGCCAAAGGCACACATGCTACCGGATCAGTTCAGTAAGCTGCCGAATAGATTCTCGAGTGGAGGAGATGCGTCAGCAGGCAGCAGGCACGTCTAGGTAGAACAATGGAGGGCTTGTTTTCAATCAGCACGTGGCCTGAAATGTTTTACAATATTATTACAGTAAACGCAGGCATTAATTATCACCAGCGCCTGATTATCAGGAGGCTAATTCACATATTAGCCATAATACGTCTTTCAGACTGAGCATCCATTAGATTAAAACAGTCCATGAAATATTCATTAACTGAGAAATGGTAGGATCCTCCGTGAAGCTTTCTTTATCATGCACGAGTTCACAAGATGAGCAACACTATCAACTATGAAGACCAGCTGCAAATAATTTAAAATACTGAGTATTGGTTTGAGTCAGGTACATTTAATTCTATTCTTATATCTGTAAGATTTTTAAAAAGGAGTCTAGCGCTTTTAATTATAAGAATAATTTAACTACAATCTGTTCACCTTCTCTCCTTCTTTAGTTTGCATCATTTATCATTGTCTGAGTACATGTCACAGGGGTATAGATAAATCAGTTAACAGACACTGATCCTGATAAGGTGGTCATTAGAGAGAGCTTGTGTATCAATGTCTAATATCAATGCTGCAGGTGTGATTATTACTGCCACATGGTTCCAAGACGCAGGGATGTTCATCATTAACTGTTAAACCATTAACCGACAACAATGTGACTCCAAGTAAAACATTCAAAAGAAATCCTGGGACCAGCTGAGAGGGAATTCTTCAATGCGGGTCGCACAGTTAATAGACTGTCACCAGTATACCTCCAGAGTGTGGACATGTGGACAGAAAACAGAGATAAGCTGTCTGCCGCATTGAGAACTGAGTTACACCTGTTTGATTGATCAGTGTGTGTGTGTGTGTGTGTGTGTGTGTGTGTGTGTGTGTGTGTGTGTGTGTGTGTGTGTGTGTGTGTGTGTGTGTGTGTGTGTGTGTGTGTGTGTGGTTGTGTGTGTGTGTGTGTGTGGTTGTGTGTGTGTGTGTCTGTGTCTTTGTGGGCAGGAGAGTGATGGTGGATGAATCCTCAGTTTTATATTTCTTTATGCTGCTTTTTGCAAATGTCAAAAAATGTAATGTTGTTTTGAAAGTGTCACACACACTCAGGTTAATGGTGGATTAAGAAGTGTCTACTACCGGTTGACATCACGTATTTTAGTGCAAGTTGTTGTGCTTCGAGGGCTAGGGAGGCTAAAGAGAGATAGAGACAGAATAAGACAGGAGAGGGCCAGACTGGTTGAGCAAATTCAAGTGACTGTGTGCGATGAGTGTGTGAAAGTCAGTGTTGTAATGTTTTCAGCAGGCCAGCGTCTTAATTTAGCTTTGTGCCCATGTGTGTCCCCTGCTTCAAAAATGGAAACATCTTAGCTACTCTACACTGAGACTTTGTCTCCTCTCATGTTGCTTTCCCTACCCATTCCTTTCAGTCATCTTCAAAGAACGCACACAGGCGTTTAATCTTTCATTACAATTATAACTCTGATGATTTGGTTGATACTGTCCAGCATCAACCAAAGTCAGCAAGTCTCCAAGATGTTGTTTTTATATTGTTGTTTGTACAGTGCACCAACCACACCAAGGCAATTTCCTGTATGTGCAAATATACATGGCAATAAAGAGAATTCTGATTCTGATTCTGAGATGCAGCAAGTGCAGCATTTGTTGTTTGTGTTAGAAACATGATGGAAGGAATGGCAGGTAGGTGGGGGCTGTGACAGCAGGAGAACTGACAGGAATCTCTGGCCATAGCTAACAAATGCTAACCTACACAAGCATCTAACAAACACTGATATTTTGTCCCGACTCTGACATTTGGGGTCGACTTCTGCACTTAAGGTAATAAATTGTAATTTTTTAATGATTAAATAAATGAATATAGTTTGTGTATCACTAATCGAACAGCTGCATTATTTAGACATGTATCTTCTTAATTCTTGTAGAAATGTTTTCACAGGCTTTTGCAACATTGGCTTATGAGATACCAGCAGCTTGACTACAAATGCCCTGGATTCGAGTGTTAACAATATAGAGAGGGTTTTGAAGCAAACCCTAACCCTACACTGTAGCACTGGGCACTAAACTACTTCTGGATGGGGTTTTTAAAATTCTTCAGACCTACGACGTAGTGGACACGATGTTGACATGAGCCAATCAGATTAGGCTCTGCAACAGGAATATGAATGGAATATTCTAGCAGCTCGTGTAAACACCCTAATCAATATGATAGACAGATTATAATTGTATTCTAGTGGAGTCCACACAAAGATATAACATACAACCCCCACACCACCACCCCAACCCACACCGACACACACACAAACCCACACACACCTCAGGGTAAATCCGTCTAGCTCTTAAACTCACAGTGCTCCTGCTCAAATCTCGCCTCTTTCAGGTCTTTATTTGTGCAGTGCTTCTCTCGATCTGTGCCTCTACCTGACAGAATGACCACTCTTATGTGTTCATCCTGCAGCGATGGAGAGGTTGAAGTACTGTTGGATAGAAAGTTTCACTCAGCGAAAGATAGAGGGAGGGAGTGCATTAGTTGAGAGTTTATGCATTCATTATTAATGTGTGCACGTCGGGAAATCCAAATACATTACTTAGATCACCGATCAGACCCTTAGGAGGCATCATATTAAACAAGAAAGATCCATCCTGCTACTCATTCTTAATTAACAGCATCATCTCAGTCCTTTAATGCCCCTTTACATCAAACTTCCAAACCAACTTGCCCTGCTGACAAACAATCATATTTACCGCCCTCAGACTAGAGGCCAAGGCGAAAGACCAAAAAAGAGAGAGGGAGAGAAAGAAAGATGAGAAGAGAGCCGCAGCAAGCAATGTAAATCAAACACAACAAACAGGCCAGGCAGAGTAGAGTTGAGTCTGATTAGTGCTATCTCTCTCATCTGTTGTTTGCTCCTCATCCATCTCCACTGCATCTCCACTGCCCTTAGAGACGTGTCACTTCCTCCTCACAGCGTTTCCTGAAATAGCACCCGTGCCCTCACAGGCGATGTACCGCTACATAAGCACCATATCTAACAAAGCAGCTCAGATACAGTGCATTTAGTATATGAGATATGCTGTGCCCCTAATCTAAAATCAGCTCTAGGAACGCAGTCTATTTATGGAAGCGTACGCATGCCTTTCTCACGTCGGCTTAGTTCTGCTTTTATTCATTTCTATCAGGGGTCATCTTGGATTGCATACATTGTTGGAGTGCAGTATGTTGTATGCCAATTGTATAGCAACTGCTCACAAATCCCCGGTCAGACTGTTTTTCATGTCCCCTTGTGATGATGAGCCCACCAGTTCATTTTAACTTAATTTTTTTGTATTTAAATTTCCCGATATGACTGAATTGTTTGAGCAAATTGCCATGAGACTTGGACTGCGGTTAATGGTATATATTAATAATGCAACTGCAAAATTGAAATTGCCCTGTTTTCTGTGATAAACCGAATGTTCCCACTATTTTTCCAGCTTAGTTTTCAGGGTGAATTTACTTGAGATAGAAAAAAAGTTTTTTTAATCAATCCTTCATTTCACCACAGTATTGTTGTGGAAGCCTTCATTGGTAAAAGAGCGGCTTGGCATCATCTCGTTCTTTGCCTTGGGGCAACGCTGTTAAAACACTAATTGTAAATGCCTGCATTGTAATATCGAATTTTTCTAGCCTCGAGGACCTCTCAAAGTACTACCTTTCAATTTTACCATCAACCCATTCAAACAAGCATTCATACAGCGCATCAATGAGCAGCACATCCTCTATCATATTTCACTCATCAGGGACATCAGGGTACAGTATCTTGATCATGTACCGTTCAGTACAGGGAATGAAAGAAACTGGGAGGAAACTGGGATCAAACCGCTTACCACCAACTGGGTAATTTGTCAATGAGCCACTCTATCTGAGCCACAGCTGTTCCTGACTGTATCTGTGGCATATAGAGGACATAAAGGCTTTTCAGCATCATGATTATAGTCTCATTTCTTATAATATTCTAAACATGAGAACAATAATGTTTCTCAACAGACGGAAAGTCCACACAAGACACAGGGTCAACTGCACATGAACAAAAAGGCTGAAGGGCTAGCTTTCTATATTTGGCTCATGGTTGTCTGGTAACCATCTGAAAGCCAGCTTCGTGATTTATTTGAGTCAAATCTGTCACTTAGAAGATACTAAAATGTCTCCAAATAAAATGTTTCCTCGCCCAGTTCCGCTTCACACTTTGAATCTGATGAATCAATCCCCCTGCATTGCAGTAATCGGCACTGTCAGACTTATCAAACAAAGGCAGAAGTGTCTGTTTCGGCTGTGGAGGAACTGTCCAACTGAATTCGACACGCAGAGCGGGAAAGAGAGAGGAGCAGAGGAAACACAGAAAAAAAACACAGCCGGCAATTATCCTGAATGTATTCATCTCCGAGGGAAAGAAATGAGTGAGAATGAGGAGCTGGAGGGAAGGAGAAAGTGGCGGGGGGAAAAAAGAGGTCGCTTGAGGGAAAGGAATAATCTCGAGTCACGCTTGGTGTGTTTTATGACTTTATCAGACGAACCAGGAAAGAAACCAGAAAAATACAGCCGCCTTTATCGTCAACAGAGACATAATACAATCAGTAGTCTTAGCTTCCAAAAACAGTTAGGCAACACAGGCCATGGCTTCGTAAACACCATTAGAGTAGATCTGCAGCGAGGAAGCACATGCACGCTCGAGTGTGACCCATCAGGGCCGAGGAAAATAACCAGCTTATGGCCGAGGAAATGATGAGCTAGCGACCTATAGACAAAACTTGATGCTGGCCTGGTAATTGAGACAGCATATTGCCGTAGAGTAACCTTCCCACAGACATAACCATAATATAATGTGCTGTGGAGAAATTTCTCATTCACGGCCGGGTAATAGCACTCAGGTCAGAACAATGGCCCTCTCCACTTGGAAATTGGATAGGCTTTTTCATTAATATGTATTGGTGTTAGGAATTGCCTAGCATGGCATAAGATGGTGACTGCCCCGAAGTTTGTAGAGAGGGGAAGGAAACTTGTAGTGTGTAACAGTCCAGGTGTGTTCAACAGTCGCAGGCCAAGTTCCAAAATCTAGCACTTGTGGGTAGTGGATATAACGTGTGTGCTGCTGGTTTTTAATGGACTCTGGATGGTCAGAGTTATCCCTTGGAGATGATGGAGAACGTAAATGTCCACCGACTATGACCTTTGTCCTAATGTGTAACCATAAATCATCCTCCACGGGTACAGAACATGTTAGCAATGGTGTAGGTCGCACAAATGGACATGACCAAGAATATGTGCACAGATTGTCAAAATCTCAACAACACACACAGCGACCAATGCATATAATATGTGATTGTGACATTGTGTCAGGATGATGCAGGAATGGAACTCTGATGCTGGTGATCGTTAGTCCAAGCTGCACAGGGACGGGTGGTGTTACCCTCACAAATGAGGAGCTACAGCGTATCCTTAGGTCAGTCAGAGCACTGCAGGTCTGCTGGTATAAGCTGGTTCATCAGTTTTTTTCATTTGCTTTGCCATCAGTGGTTCAACAGCTGCTCGGCTTACCAGCTGACTGTCCAATCGTATTCAATCACATGTGGCAATTAGGGCCCTACACCGCCCACGATTTCTCTCTTTCTGCTGGAACAGTACAATCATATCAGCAGTATTTCTGTTAGAGCTACCTTCACTACAACCTCTTCCTTGGTAATAGGTTTTGGGTTCTGTTTTTGGACAACCAAAGACTGGCCCGAGAAAGGCCCATTTTTATTTTACCTGAAGTCCACTAGGACATTTGCATGGGCAGGGATGAGGGGAGGGGTATTTAGTTGGTTGATATCTCCAACCTCAAAACTTGTCACTAAATCCTACACACCCTGTCTTTAACCTGAACATGACCTTAAACCCCATTCCTTTTACAAGTGAAACCATATTAAAGGTATCTTATCAAGTTGAATCGAGTAGAAACTTTTCTTGCTATATGGATTATACAATTTTAACTTGTCTTCTAGATATTTGTACTTAGTCAGGAATACACACCTACTGAAACAGACAGACACACATACACATTCAGTCACTCACTGCCAAACCAGATTATATTAGCACTTAGTTGATGGTGTTACCAGGAGACAATCACACACTCCTGAACCCAGATGCAAACACAAACACACACACAGTCCATTCAAACTCCCAAAGGCTACGAGTGCACTGATACAGTGTAGCCCCCCCCCCCCCCCGAGTGACTCTGCTGCTGCACCTAGCGCCACACACACACACACACACACGCATGCACGCACACAGATGATTGTCATGCCAGATTTATTCAACATGAAGTGATGGGAAGGAAACATTACTGCAGGGAATCTGTGATAGAGATGGACATCTAGCGTGAAAAAAACATGAAAGGGAACCACAGGGAGGGGCTGTATGCCGTCCTCAACCTGAACAGTTACTGCATACTGATGTACACACGTGTTAATGTATCTGCAGGATGAGTATGTACCTGCCCGTAAGCTGCGTTTACCATCGTCAGCGTAAACTCAGCGGAGGTCCTCTCAGGACAACGGTGTCTTTTGGGAGTGTGACACATTGGAGTGAGTCTTTTTCTGACTGGTGGCGTGGAAACTTTCAGACGGACACCACCGAACGGAGTTTAATGCAAGTCAAACAACGATTTGTCTCGGCCCCCGCTTGGATGTAAACAGTGCTCTCCTTCGGGCAATTATAAATCTTCCATTTTATAAATCACAGAGCGTGGATGACGGTTTTCATAAGTGATTGGCCAATGAACACACAGATGAGAGGAATGTGAAATGTATTACTGACCCAGAAATATAAATTTATATTCTCTCTCCCATCAGGGACCCACCCAGGAAGCTCAGAGTCTTTCAGATTCAACAAACAGTGTAGTGAGTAACATGCTTAGGGTAAAGGGACTGTCATGGGTCCTTGTTAAAGTAATGAATTGCAGAGTATGAACAAGCTCCGCAGGGAAGGTCCCTGATCAAGTTAACATCTCTCTTATGTCTGATTTATTTTAATCTAGGGAAATAAATCCTAGTCATTATACCTTTCATCCATCTTTTTCATCTGTCTCATATAGAAATCTCTTGTTTAATCACAGACACACACAAACACACACACAATCTCCGCTCTACGTCCACCTCCTTCTCCCTACTCCATTTTTCTTCATTTTCACAATTGAGCCTCTCCCTTTCTCCATCTCGCAGCTGTTGATGAGTTTCACAGTGACTGGGGAGAGACGGGGATTTGAGTGAGAACCCAGCACTCTGGACCGCCGGTGGAAGCCGATAATCCATAGAAGCGAGAGGTGGCGGAGAAATTCAGCTAATACAACAATCGCTATCCGTGCAACTCCTGCTAAGGGGACAAAGCCCTACACACATTTGGTTGTTGCCGTTTACAAACAACAAGCTCATATCTGGATAAAATGACTGTGGCATAATGTGAGATGAAATGCTGTGAGTTTACAGAAGAGCCACTCGTCTGCTACTGTGTTCTTGATGGCTTGATTGTCAACACGTGGCGGATGATGATGAGCAGCATAAGCACACCCACTCTTTTAAAATGACATTGGAAATCAGTTATATTTTGGAATTATAGAAATGGACAGTAATGATACAAATATTGCTGATGGCTTCCAGGGACCAAACTGATGCAGATTACGGTCGTTGGCTTTTTGAGTCCACAATGTTTGCTGTGTATAAAAACACGGAAATGTCCTAAATTCAGTCATCATCATTGAGGAAACAGTGACCTTTTTAAGAAGCACACACGCCCCATTGTTGCAATGAAGTGTTTCCATTTAGAGGTCATGTTTGAGAGAGAGTGAGAGAGAGAGGGAGAGAAAGGGAGAGAGAGAGCCTAAGGCAGCGGACAAAAGAACGCAGCCTTCAATGCTGTGTCGTGATAAAATAACCTTTCGATGGAAAAGCTTTGTTACAATTTGTGAAGAAAAGTTTTGCTCTTGAAATAAGCACATGACTGAATATCTAAATCTAAAGAAAAAGTTGGACAAGTCAATGCATTAGTGGTATATTTGTCAGACACTTATATTATTAATGTAATTAAACATTTAAATTTGGCAGTAGGAAAGTGCCATTATGATGACTGACAATGATCGCAACAGTAAATATGTATCAGGTCAGTTGATGGTTGTGTTGACGGCTCTGCACTGCTGCTGCTTGAGCTAATGGGAATGTTAGCGTCAGAGTATAGACTGATTCACAACTCTCCAGGTTGGAGGCCTTAATTCAGAGCTTCTAAGATCACAAGATTGAAACGATTATGATGTGCTGAAAAGTTTAACTGGGATTAAATGATACGTGTGACAGCTACAGCTTTGAATGTGGTATGAAACCAATTCCCTTTTTTATTAGTTTTTTGTTTTGGTCTAAGAACACCAAAAATACACATCAAAAAGGATGCAGAGTGGAAACACCTCTGTTAAAAAAATCATGTTTGTTAAGTGTAAAGCAAGTGAAATGATCATTTGCTGGCTTGAACGATTATTTTCGGTACTAGGTTTCTCTTGGTGTCTGTCAGGTGGTCACAAACACGCTTATGTCTAAAAAGGTTGAATAGCTAAGTGAAATCTTGTCAAATGAAAACTACCCCCTTCATAAATTCTCCACAAAGTTACATTGCTCAGCTTTGTAGGATTCATAGAAAACTGTGCAATGCAAGATGGTGAATGTTTCCCCATGAGAAATCGGCCAGAAGCTACATGTACTTAATGAAACACAGTGGAAAACTGTGTGTGTCTGTGTGTCTGTGTCTGCGTGTGTGTCTGCAGGTGGCAGGTGGAGGCTTAATGAAAGGGCCAGTTGTTTTTTTTGGGCCTGATTTTCAGAGAGCAGATGGATCGGTCTCTCAGTCTCTCTGGTCTCAATCTTGTCCCACATTGCCGCGGTCGCCCCATTAAACAGCCAATTTCCTGCCAGCTCATCACAAACATACATAAAAACACAAACAAAAGGAGGAAGCAGCGACAACTGTGTGTGGTAGAAGGCCACAGAGACACTGCATAAAGGGGAGGAAAGAGGGTGACACACACAAACAGCACACACACGCTGTGGATGATAGGGATAGTGGAGATCTTTTGTGTGCAGACAAGCAGAAAAGTGTTTAAATACATAAATGAATACACACAAATGCATGCAGAGTGACACACACAAATGCATGCAGAGTGACACACACACACACACACACACAAACAAAGTAAGCTCCTCGGGGGATGAACAGTTGGACACTACACAGTTTTAATGAGCTTGCTCCAGATGTCTTCCCAGGCTGCATCGCATGAGTAGTTGATTAATCAAGTACATTTGACTAAGAAACACTGACACATACACACCAATCCTAATTTATCAGACCAACAGAGTAATCTCAATTTATCACAAACACAGTAATCCCAAATGACCCCCCACCCCCCGCCTCTGTTCCATTATCCCCTTCTCACACACACACACAGCACCTGGTTTTTAAGATGTTTCTTTATCCCGGCATTCAGTTACATCTGCTATTTTTTGTTTCCATTTTCAGTGACTCATCTTTCACCGTGACTGATCGCAACACACACCACATGCTCACACACACCAACACCTGACTGAGTCACACTTAGAGTAACATTTGCTCCGTTCCTTTTATTTTTTACTCGCACTCACATGCATGCAAGCTGATGCGTTACATGCCTCGACCTCAAAAAGGGATCACACGTGCTACACACAGAACACAGGATTTCTACTTTTAACTCAGGAGAAGTGGTCGGCCTCCACAAAACGACCTCTGGCTTTCTATCTTCGCACCTTGTACAGCAGGAGATTACGATGGCACCCCATTTGTCCCCCCACTCACGCCAGTGACAGTCAGCCTTCCCCTCTGGGCTATGTGATATTGCTGGCTGGCCAATGTGTTAATGATGTTCCACTGGTGAGATATGGGTTTGCCAGAAGCAGGCTTCAATGTCCACGCAACAGGAGCACAACAACCAAGGTTCATCTCTTTGTTACATTGTTTGCATTTGATCCTGCTAGCTTTGGTTTCAAATTCCTACTTAGGCGGAGGGATTTAGTTTTGCATACCAACGTCCTGTCTTCATCACCTACGTGGGCCGCTTCTACCTAAACTTAACATAGATGAATTTGTAAAGGGGCGTCGCCTGAAGTTGTTGTGTTGTTAGTGCAGTGGGAAAATCAATGAACCAGGTCATTTCTTGATTTGCCTTGCCACTGTTATGTGTTTATGGTATAATAACGAGCATCGCCGACTTCCGGTGCTGTGTTCAACTCCACTTCTTAAGCGGCAAATGAACGTCCTTATTGTTCAACATTAATATTGTTAGTCTGTAAGCAAACCGTGAAATGCTTATGCTTTTTTTTCTTCAATTGTTTGAACCTGTCTTGCTGCAAGTAGTAGAAAGTCCAAAATTTCCCATAAATTATTTTAACACTGAACAAACCAAACCATTGTTTAGTTTAATCTGAACTGAGACCATCTCTTTTTAGTCAGACTAAATATTGGTCCATGGGATCGGAGCAGGGTCCTATAGGCACTTTTCACACCCGTTATTTTGTCTCTGGCTGAGCTGAGAAGTCAGAAGGCTCCGACCGGAACAAGGTGGATGTGAAAGTGTCTTAGGAGTGTGGGCTCTAACAGGGTGAGCTTTACTCCCAGGTCATTTCTTATGCATTTTTTTTCGCTGCTCTCAGTTTCTTTAACTGAGCAAAACTCAGACATCTGACCACAGTTGTCCCTGCACAAAACTGCATGTTCCCATATTTACACTAGTAACAGGATTAGTGGCAAAGTTTGTGCTTGCTCATATCAAATTCTTTCTTATAATAGTTACAGCCGTATTACATCAGGCTCAACTAGAGGCAACTGTTACTTTTCTGGCAATCAGGAAATGCTGGGAAATCCAATGTCTTCTTACCATAATTTTCCACTTGTGGCAAGAGCAAAGGCTTAATAGGCTCGATTTAATGGACTCCCATGAGAAGCCAAGATTCAAAGAAAATCCTGAGTGATGGGATCTCTTAAAATGCATTTTAGACTGGAATGCCCATCAAAGATAGAGCAAGATAAAAGTGGAATGAGTTTTAACCATTAAGAAAAATAATGAGTTAAGAGCTGCTCATCAAACATATACAGTATATTCACATGCCTTTTGAAATATTTCAGTCCCACACACCATGTGAAAGAGAGAACAGGGCTGCCGTCAGTGCAGAATCCTTGGAGAAAGGCGGGTGAAACCCAGATATAATATTAGCCACCCACCCTGCCGTCACTGCTGGGAATTGGAACTGTAATTTCTGAGCTTCTGGCTGGCCTCTCTAGTTTATGTCCCACTTGCCATACACAGTAAATCTTCTTTTATAAGCGCGTTGATTTATCCGCTCCCACTCCACAGCAAGTCCGGAAAAAAACTGCTTTTCGGCTGAAGGTTGCATGAATGCAATGTATTCACCGGTTGTCCAAAGGCACTTGTGTTTACTTTATCAATTCTTTGCTACATCTTGATATTCCAGAATATTTCATTAGTGGAGTCCAGTGATGGGGGCTTCGACCAGGTGAAACTTGGCAGTGAACCACCAGCAGCACCAATCAGAATTATGGCCTCTCAATGTGCAGTGACATTACAACATTTCAGCTCATTCGTAGAGGAAAAAGCACACACAGCACATGTCATTACCTTCTGTGCGGATGGTGAAGGGGGAGTCCCCCAGTCTCTTGGCTGAGAACTGCCCCCCCAGAGAGGTCATTAGAAAGCACAGGCTGAAGAAGCCTATACCCACCACGAATATCCTGCAACACAAGGGGAGGACAGAGGGGGACGGATTAAAGGGGAGTTCATATAAACCAACATATTTATGTTATATATATTCTTGTAGTGAGCAGGTAAAGACATTTTTTGAAAATATGAAGATGAGGAGAGAGATGGAAGGTGAGATATTTGGTGGCAGACAAAGAAGTGGATTGAGGGTGAGAGATTTGAAAAACCAAAGGAATAATTTAGGCAGAAGAACACTCAGACAATGATGGAAAACAGGTTTTACAGAACAGAATGATCGACAGCGAGAAAAATATAAAAAAGAGGAACGGAAAAGAGAGATACAACGATGAGGGAGAGTGTTGCAGTAATCATTAGTTGAGGGGAGAATAGAAACAAAGACACAGCAGGCAAAATTGAAGACCATGAAGAAAAGTAAAAACTCTAAGCTTAAAAGGCACTTGTAACATTTTGATGTTGTTATATGATTGCTTGGCCTTAAAGCTAGGACAAGGGATATAGGAAGGGAAAAGCAGATTGTCCCGAAGTACAGGCGAAATGAATGATATTTCTGAAATATCAGGAGCCGCACGCAGAAAGCCCAAAACATCATCAGGGCGTTTAAGGTTAATAATGAGTCTAAAGATAGCTAAAATGCCAAGTTAAGTCTCGTACTCCATGGTCTCATTTTTCTGTACATCACAAAAGTAGGTCAGCAACAACAAACAATGCAATCGTTCCTTTAAAGTGTGAGTTACTGGCATCTAGAGATATCAAATATATACAGAGGACAGTTCACTGTGCTGTTAATAAAGTGTCCTGCTGGTTGCCGAAGCATCAAATTGTAAAGATCCTTCAGGAGTGCAGACTCACATCTACACTACAGACCTGGCTTTGTAGCATATAAACTTCTGCTTTCCTCCACTGTGTCGGAGATCGTATATTTGAAAAGCTACCGTTCCTCAGAGGGAGAAAACAAAAAGAGACTTGTGTGGGTTCTCCCTTGTTAGCGAGCCGTGAGAGAATCGGATCGTTGACTTGAAAGAGTTGAAAATCTGGTATTTTGTATCAGTAAATCCTGCCTTTGTTAAGCTACTCTCTTCAGTGTATATGGATCAAAGGTTATCTTATTATGCCGAGACTCTTCAGGGAGCCAGAGAGGCAGAGCAGTCGGTGATTCGTAACCACTGGACAAAATACCTGTCAGCTTCCGTGACTAACAAGTCCAATACCCCACAAGAGAAGATTCTTATGTAACAGAGAATGGCTGACAGTCTGCCACTTACACCACATTTTTTAGAAGCAATTTCCCCAAGATTGATGCATAGACTCTGTAAAAGATGGACGATGCGTATCCACTTTGCATTCTGTTTCCTGTGTCCAAACTTATTGTTATTTCTTGTTTTCCCCGATTACGGACATGTGCCATGTCAAAAGAAATCCGGCCAGCCAACGTGACCGACCAAACCATAATTTATAATTTAAGATATAATTTCAAATATGTTTGAACCCAGACCAGCGGCTCCCGGGTAAGTTGTCCACACTCTAATCTACAACAATGGAACATCAGGGTTTATGACCTTTACTGCAGCCAGCCACCAGGGGACGATTAAGCCATCATGTCGACCATCTTTAAATGAAGTTTATGGTTTCATTAATCATTTGTTTGGGATCTAAAGCAGTGGTTGGAATGTAATAAAACAGCAGGAAGAGAAAATAACACACAGGAGCTTTGTAAATATCCCAGGTCACTTCATAGGTTCAGGCCAACCCTGCAAAGGTAAACCTCTAAACTTTTAACTTGTGCAGTCGAGGTTGAACAATTTGATCTTAACTTAACAAATGAATGCATTATTCATAACTATAGCTTTCTCTTCAAAGCCAGGCGAGGGCCTGTTTGTTTGAATGTGCGGCCCAGTGTGAAATCTGGCAGCACTTCCTGGAATGTTGAGTAGCTCCAGTCACGCAAAGTTCAGCGCAAAACCTCTTAATATTGATGAGGCCGTCAGAATTGAGTTCCTATCAACACCAACGCATGAATAACCACTTATAAGAACATTTGCCAGATTGATCTGATTGACCCAACGGGTTCAAGATGATGTTGAATAATCTGTTAAGTATAGAGCTCTGTGTTTTGGCAGGCTCCCAGGATGACTTTATATTCCAAGGTAGAGCTGATGTGTCTTGCCCTGGGTTGTAATGCTCTCAAATGGCTTCAAGGACAGTGAGCGGGATGCAGCTTCTTGGAGAGGAAACTTTTTTTATTCCCCTGCACAACATAAAAAAAGAATTGGTAACGAAGTCGCATCATCATCAAGGCTCTTGTCTAATGGGTTGCAGCAAGCGTGATAACAGCTATCTGATCATTCCTAAAGGTAAAGCAGTTGTACAGTCATTATAGTTAAACCGGTCATTTATCTTCATCTTCCTACATTCTGTAAGCAAAGTAATCAGACTCCACTTTGAGCTGGAGCTGGATCTGATGAATTACATTTTTTACATTTCTGATTACACTGGAGTTCTCAATTATAATTATCGTCTTGATTCGGTGCTGGTGAAAGCCGATTATTGGAGACCTTAATGTGATGATCACTGCGATCATCAGGATTACAACAAGAGGCTTCGAAGAGTCAGCAAGTCAACAGCTCCTCCTGCACGGAGCAATTCTTTATCAATATTTACCTCCATGAAAGAGGTTATATTCTCACTCCTGTCAGCTGGTTTGTTTCCTTTTCTGCATGATTACACAAAATCTACTTAATGGATTTTCAGAAAACTTGGTTGGAAGGCGGAATCATGCACCAAGAAACCCATTTAATGAACTGATCCAGGGTGGTTTTGTATCTCTTTGTTTAACATTACAAGATAGGAAGTTGTCTTTTTGTGACTTGAATGATTCCCCAGGGAATAATGCAAAAACTAGCATATTTAGCAAACTGATGCCCATGAGTGGCTGCCATTTGGTGCGTCTTGATGATTTGAGGGGACTGTTCACAACAGTCTAAGCTTCCCTCAGTTTTTCTCATATAGCCGAACGCTGTCCCTCCTAAGACGCTGCCGCATTATGAATTAATGAAATATTACCCCCATCTGTTCGAGGCATATTGAGGAATGCATTGGAATAGCTCAATCATTGTCAAAGCACCACAGAGCAGCACAAACAGTAACTGATGTGAATCCAATCCCATACAATCATTACGCTCAAAGGATTATTAGTCATAAATATAAGGCCATGGGTGAGATACTTACACCTGCATGGATTATGCACTTCCTATACAACCATCTGGTCAGCAAGCCAAGAGAGCGGAGGCTGACAAACAAAACCAGTGAACTGATTTAGAACAACACATTTTAAAAAGACCCAGTATTTGTTTTTACACTTTCACACTCGGTACATTGTGTAATCTCAAAAAGGAAAACTGAAGAGGCCCAGTGACAAGTTTGATAAAGGGGTTGCAAAAAGGGCATGAAGCAAAAAGGGCAGATTTTACTGATCACCAGTCGCTCTGATCCAAGTAGGTTTGCAGGACAGGGGAATAACAGTGGTGCGTGTAAGCCACAACACTGATGGAAAGACAGGGGAAAAGAAAGTGAAAGTCAGCTCATGCGAGTGAGCAGGAACTGGTCTGATGCCGTCCTAAGGCGATCGTTTCCCCTCTTATCATTTAGCCGTTTTACAAAGTGGCGTTAGGTGGGCGATATGAGAGGATTAGGCCCCGGTCCTGCCTGACGAGTCTTTAATTAACAGGCTTAAAATAAATGCTCTGCTCCCTATAATTGGATCAGAAGGAGAGATCTGCTATCAGCTAATTGGCTTCCTCGCACATGCCTCTAGGTAGATGATTTAAAGCGAGGAGTTCTGCCAGGCGTGGAGGAGTCCTGGTGTAGGTGTTACTCGTGGTGTTTTCCAAGAAACTTTTCTTGGAACCTTAAAAATTCTTAAGTCTAGGAGATGTTTGGCAATTTAAAGTGACTGCTAACAGCCTTCATTTAGGGTCGATGATGATTTTTATAGTTCTGCAACATCTACTGCTCCAGGTCTTGTCAAAAGATCAGAGTTGTCAGTTAATATCCTGTTGCCCAAAAGTTATCCGACTGTGTTGCCAGGGGAAAAAAATCCTACAATAACTGTTCTGGTGCTTCAGTGATCTGAAATTAATATTCACAATAGTCCTGTGCAACAAACCAGTCTCTATAATTGTTGACATATAGTGTACTTTAATAGAAATAAAACACAATTTCAATAAATATCTATCTCTGCTAATGTATTGTGGAACCATAGTGAGATATATAACAATACATTATTTAGTTATTTTCCATCCATTACGTGTGTAAAACCACAATTTACTGGTGTCTTCAAAAAGGAGGAGCAACAATCGGTCTTTGATCTTCAAAGAAATGATTTTTCACCATATCTCCCAGTTGCAATTTGTTCAACCCTTACCAGGAAACGTAATTCCTCCCCAGGTTTTATTCATTTTCCGTAATACAAAGCTAACATGACAGCACAACTGCCATTCACAGTAAGATGGAGAGCTAAGCTCTGGGCTACAGATCTGGTTTCATTCTAAATAATAATTTGTTGTAGTGAGCTTTCCATGTCTGTCTGCGCTGTCAAGGCTAGTGGAGCTTCGTCACAGGTCTGCTCAATTAAATGGAAATTTATAAATGCTTGAGCTGCCGAGGTAATGCAATCATTACAGCATGAATCATGTTTTTCACATGTTATTGAGGATGGCAGCTGCACAGCTGCAGCAACGTTACTCCAGCACAGATGGGAAATAGGTTTGAAAATCCAAAACAGTGTTAGCAGGTGAATTTATATGAGTTTTTACTCTCCAACTCCAGTTGTTCAGAAGAAAAATGATTTTTTTTAATGATTTAAAATCATGCCATTTTTTCCTCAATGGAACAGCATGGCCCAATCGACTGTGAGAGTATCAGCTGTTGAAGTTGTTAATATGTGTCTCCCCTCTCTACACCATCACAAACAAAGCCACACCCAGTGATAATGGAGCTATCCATGCAGCGAGGAACTAAGTTAGAGCTCGGCTGACTGGTGCCACAGCATCATTTATATTTTCAAGTGCCCCTTCATGATTTATCACTGTGGGTTGTCCCTTTATCTTTTAATGTGTGAATCTTAATCTAAGTCATCTGCTGGAGCTCAATATCTGACATGTGATTGGGTGAATGCTGACACACACACACACACACACACACACACACACACACACACACACACACACACACACACACACACACACACACACACACACACACACACACACACACACACACACACACACACACACACACACACACACACACACACACACACACACACACACACACACACACACACACACACACACACACACACACACACGTTTGTGCAGCTATAGGGCACTGCACTAACTTTAATACTACAAGTACATGACTAACCACATTAACCTAACCACAATTCACATCTTACCCCTACCCTTCACCAGGATGTGGGCTTTGTTCCCTATATGCTTGACTGGTCCTGACAAGGTCAGTGTTTATACAGTACTAAAAAAGGCCCAGAGGAAAAAGTCTAAATAGGGTTGGAAATCAAAATCCTCCACAGTTGGTCACTACTGGGCCAAATCACAACAAATATTTCCTTGCCTCAATTCGGTCCCTGGGCAATGTAATGCAATAGTTTCCCTGCTTACAGGCAACACGAACAATACCAGACACATGTAGTTAACGTTATTTAAGTGGCGACACACTGTCTGCATGGAACACGTAACTTTAGCCCACAGTTATCGCAAGCTCAAAGTCGAGGTGACTTGACAACATATGCCAAAGGGCCTGGTCACACATGCAAATATATCAGGGCCAAACCTTTGGCTTCCGGTTCTGTTTCAATCTTTGGAGTGAGAAGCTGGGTAAAACATTTGCTTCCTGTAGGACAGAGAGTTCCACTTTGCATTCACGTACGTGTGACCGTACCCTTAAGCTAAGTCAAAATTGAGGCTTTATTTCAAAGGACAGGATTCCGACACTGGAACCTGCATCGAATGTTTGAAAACAGCTCGGGGTTTGTTTTTTTTTTGGGGGGGGGGGGGGACATCATGAAGCACTTGGAGACACAAGGATGCATTTAAAAGCAGTCGGATGCCCCGTGTTTGACTTCTTACGTGACCCCATGCTATATTTTGTGTTTTAGTTTATATATATATATATATATATATATATATATATATAAATATATAGTGAGGTCTTTCCCAGTTTGTATATTTTACATTGGAACGACGGCACATGGGGATAGTGACCAGTTACTGTGTGTTTGTTTAAATCTACAGAGACACTAAGATTGATAAAAAAAATGACATCATTTCATTGAAGTTTGTGTCAAACTCTGTGAGACTGACACCAAATTGAAGTGAATAAATACGCAGATCCTGCACTTTACCTCTGAAGGGGGCATTTTGTATTGAGGCACCATGAGGTTTGACGGTATTGCCCTATATCGATTATCGCAAAATCAATGTATCGTGATATTATCCTTATCGTGGACCATGTATTGCGTGTCGGTGATTCCCAGCCCTTATTTTCTGTATTTAAATGGAGCGCAGAGGCTGAGAGTAGCGCGTGGTGGGGAATGTGTTCGTCTCTCACCTGAACGGCTTGAACGTCACGAGACATCTTCTGACCATTATTTTGCCGTCGGTGCAGCCAGGAATCATTTCCCAAAACCTCGCACGCCTGACATCGCTGTTGACCTCCCGACCTGCAACTTCAGGTGTCCGAACATGTCCTGTTCCTCCTCAGCCCGCGTCCCATCCAGCGGTGCACAGCGGTTGTTTGAGACCAAACCGGCGCTCACGGGTGCTCCTTCACGCCTCCGGGAGAAATGGTGGGAAGTTTAATTCAGCAAGTCTCCTCTGCTCTGTGTGGAAATGTCCCTTTACAGCGTAAATCCCCCGGTTCCGGGAGAACGCATCGCAGCAGCTCGTGCCCTGGAGTCACGGACCCATATCCCGCGCGAGGTGTGCGCACTAAAAGATGGCGTCACGATATGAATGAAAGTGCGAGTCGTTGGAAAAGTCCTCGCCCGTCCTGTCTGTGTGTGGAGCGGAGAGCGAGGAGCCGGATCCACGGACACGTCAACTTCACGGTGAAGCCAGCGAGAGTGCGTCCACTCAGCCACGGGTCCCCGTCACTTCTCCAGAGGGAAAGTTGAAACAGTCGGGTCTTCCACTTCCTGTCTACCCCTTCAAAGTAATACGGCTGCTTCTCCATCATTGGCAGAAATCATGTCAAACCGTGTAGGCTGTATTCAATTCCCCATATCTGTGTAATAATAACAACAAAAGTAATAACAATAATAATCATACTCATCATTTATTTTTCCTTTTTGTCCCTACCGACACATGTAAACCATCCTTGGGTCTCTTGAAAGGCACTATATAAATTCAAGTTATTATTATCATCACCACCATCGAGACGAAATTATTGAGTGTATTAAAAACGTCCCCAAAAAATGGATGGGTTGACATTTGACTGAAAATAAATATAAGTGTCTTTCTGACGAAACATTTTACATTTATTATTTCCCATGAAGCACATTAAGATAAGATTAAGATTTTGACCCATCGGGTGAACATCGCAGGACACACAGAGCAGTGGGCAGCCAAGCAGATGTTGGAGGAGTAAGGTGCCTTGCTCAGGGGCACTTAAACAGTTGGGGATAAGGAGAGTGCTCTTTGACTTTGGAACAGATTCAGGTGTTGTCCATCCAGGTATGTTTTTTTTTATTGTCACTGCGAGGAGTCGAACCAGAGACCTTCCAGTTCGATGTCCTTAGCTTTCTGCTCATTGTCCAATTTTTCTGCCACTAGTCCACCGCCTCTCCTTATTATAAGTGTCACACTTAAGTCGCAAGTGACAAACATTGTCACATTAAACCAGGCACTATACAAATTATTATTATTATCATTATGTATTTATCCTTCATGTAGTTCTGATCTTACTGACTATTGTAATCATTGCATTATGATTTATTTCATTTTGGTTTTCCTCTTTTCTAATTTGTATCTTTTGTGTTCTTGTATTTGTCGTCTAATGCTGTAAAGTCGTCAAATTGCTTTTTGTTTTGTCTTATTGTTTGCCTCTTTTATTATTTCATATAATTTCGTATTTTGTCTCCAATGTTTTTCATTTTCATTTTAAAGTTATTATAGAGATAGAAAGTTTATTGTTGTTGAGTAGCATATCATTGAAGTCCACAGTTAGCTGGTGTAGTGACATATCTTGGGTTTTCTGTTTGGTCTCTACCACGGGAGGAAAATGTACAAAGCTTGACTAAATCAGTTAATTGGTTTAAAAACAAAAGGGTTTGTCTTCCATATTAACCCCAGAGCCTATAGACTACAGCACTTAAACCACTGCTGAGTGCGAGCATTGTGTTCTTTTACTTGGGTGGCAGATTCCCATCATTTCCTACACAGCTGTATCTTCCTCTGTCGGACTTGACTGTGGTCTGTACGATAATAGGAAGATGTGATGGTGTGAAGCCTCTGCAGCCTCAGTCGCCTCTGCACGGCGCCATCTGCGGCTTCTTAATTTCACTGTTGTGACACCAAAGCACTCAGAACCTCAACCCTCATTGTTCCGCCTCAGAACTATGAATAAAACAATGACCAGTTCACTATGACCTACTTTTCCTCCACGCAGCCTTTAAAAGGAACATTGATTTATCGTGCCCGGAACTATAGAAACATTGGTGGTGGGCTACCCAGTCATTAGAAAACTAGAAAATGAGTTGTTTTTTAGTTTAATCTCACTCTGCGGATTGACATGGGTGTCTGTACACAGAGTAGATTTCTCAATCCACACAGTTCCTTCTGAATATAATGAACCCATGCGGTTATTTATGAGATTAGCTTTGCTTCTTTTTGCTCATGAGGATCTAGACTGGGATTGTGTGTCTATGTGATGGTCACAGTGTTGAGCATCGCAGCAGAGCACTTCAGCACCACGGACAGCGAATTTGAACAGGATGCAACAGCGGTCCCCAGCGGCAGGCAATGTTACTGCAGCCACTTGAGTACTAGAATCACAGAAACAGCAGTGGTGATGGTGGTAATCATTAGAAGTATTAACACTGTGTAGTATACAACCTTAAAATAATAGAGGGAAGATTGCAGCACTGATTATTATAGGTCAACAATGGGCTTAAACACTTCTTAAAGATTCTATTTAGCCATAACATACAAATAATGACACTATAAAACTGAGCTACAGCTCTGGACAACCTTATTTGTTGAGTTTAATGATCAGCAGTCAGCTTTAGTTGTGGCACAGATTATACAATCTTTGTGGCCAGCAGAGCGTTGGGGCAGAACTGGAGGCAGAAGGGGGAGTTCCACAGGGAAGCAGACCGAAGATGACAGTGAAATCTCAAACTGCCTTCATGCATCACTTACCCCTGGTACATGTGGATATGACTGACAGCCCTGACGCCCAGGCCTGCTGTCCCTCTCCATGGGTTGTGTGAACAGTTCTGCACAGTGGTAGAAATCAGCGAAGTCTGAAAAGCATTCTGTCAGAGGCTGAGAATACCCACAGGCAGGATACTTTACCTCACTTCAGACTCTTACAAAGCAAATATAGATGTTATTACTCAGATCCAGATTCTAAGGACTCATTTAAAAGATGTTATATTGTCTGCAGGATAGATGCATTTTCATAAACGACAAGAGCTGCCCACTGCAGCAGTGGAGTGTACCCTAATATTTCAGTGGAAGAGGTATTAAGTCCAGTTCTACAGCTGTAGAGCGGAGGAAGTTTCCCAGGTCCTGTCACAGATATAATATGTAGCTTTTTGTTTTGCTGGTCTGGTCCTCTCTCCCCTCAGCTGGTTAAGTTCCCTCTGCAGTGCTTGTCACTATTCCTAATGAGCTGTCTACCTTCAATCAGCATCTCGCCAGAGGCTGAGCTAACCACAATCTGTAAATCCACCCACAGGCACAGACGAAGGAGGCGATGTGTTATAAAAAACAAAAGGCGGACCTGATGTTCACTGCGATTATGACATCATCTTTCGTGCCGCACATTTGGTGCAGTTTGACTTTCTTTTTGTGCTGCTTTGTTCTTTGTTTTCTTCTTCTTTATAAGTTACCCTCCCATCTGGCTTATTGGTGGCCTCAGCAAATGATAGATACCCTACTGCTTTGATGATTTAAATACATTTGCAGGGCAGAGGTTTAGAGCATGAAAAGAAGTGTATATCTATTAGTTATCATGTGTTATCTTTGCATAATATAGCTTTGCATTAGAATTCAGCAGTAGGTACAGAAGCTGTTTCAGATAAGCCCCAAAACTAACAGTTGTCTGCAGGACCTTAAACTTTGTGGAATCACTGTAACTTAACTAATCAAATGAATGTGATTTTTTGTTGCATCTGTCAGCTAATCAATATCTGGTCAATCTCTTTCCCTGCCCAAAATGCAGCAATGCACGGTTTCTGAAATAATCCAACATAAAAGACCATTGTGTCCTTACAAGATGGTGGAAACCCATCAATACTAATATGATAAATGTATTTTTCCTCTCTGATGTTGCCCTGCATGTGTGACCATGTTTCCATGATATCCACAAGGAAAGAAATATTGGCAACAAAATATTTCTTTTAAATATGATAAATTAATTGAAGGAATTATATGAAGGAATATCATTTTTTTTAAAGATAAGCCACTTTCAACATATGCCAGTATGCAAATAGGGCATCATTGTGTTATAAAAGAGCCTGAACACCATCACACACTAAGACAAAGCCACACACAAAGAGACACTGAGCAAGGGAAATATGGATCAAGAGGAAGTGTTTCTTAAATGTGGAATGCTTAACACATTTTCTTCCAGGATGGATGACAGAACTAGAAAAGAAGCACTATCTGTCTTTCAAAGGACAGGGACAAAGAGAGGAAAGCATACAGGCACATTTGTTTTAAATGTTTCAAGGGAACTTCTTTTATCCGGTGCAAAAAGTTGTTATCGGATTTCAGTCGCAACAAACTCACCAACAGGGAGAAATGACTTTGAGAATAACAGCGCTGGAACACAAACAAGCCTCAGACAGATGCATGGTGGGAGTTAGTCATTGGTCATGTGCAGAACTGCAATCAAGGTTAGGGCATACAATTGAAAAGTACATCAATACAATTCTTCTTACGAAGATAAAAGCTATAAAATGATAGAATCAAAATCAAGTTTACTGCTCAGTAGATTTTCACAAAGAGGAACATTTTGGTGCATAACACTTAACCTAATACGTTGAAAGTGAGGGGAAATATGATGCAAATTAATGGGCAAGTAGTGTGAGTATAGTAACAATCAGATTTACTAGCCAAGAGTCCATGTGTCAGGAATTTGATTCTGTACAGCAAGTACAGCAAGTACATTTAGATAGAAAATAGACATACAGTTACAGGGTTGAGGACAATACAAATGTAAACAAATGAGTAATAAAAATGATAAAAAATGACTAAGATTAGAGTGATGTGTGGTCTGGACTGTGCAGTTCAAAGGCATGTGAAACGTAAGTTAAATCCATACAATAAAAAAAATTATGTATACTTAAAATTTAAATCAAAATACATATATGTGCAACATATCACAAGGAAAAGTTGTTTATAAAATATTACAGCTATTATAATAAGTTCAATATGAAATCCAAATCTTTTGATTGCATTCAAGGTGGTGATCTTTAATGGATTTTGTTTCCATGCACATATGGACTGATTCATGCAACAGGCGGACTAAGCCGCTGGAAGTCTGATTCCTCTGGACTGAAGACTGAGCAGACGTGGATGATTGGTACTGATAATCTTGGGCTGTGTGAGGGTTAAGTAGCTTGTCTTCCTTCCAAATGTCAAAGAGCAGCGCACAGGATCAACTCCAGCATGTTAATCTTTACATGTTATATAATCTAAGGCGTACTTCACAGGGGAAGCAAAAAAGTGATGCAAGAAAAAAAAAACGAATCAAATATTTCTCAATTT